>NW_017802936.1:97418-105129 GCF_001625305.1 Branchiostoma belcheri
AAGAAAGTAAAGTAAAGTAAAGCAGTAGAATTTCTGTACTAAGCTATGATAGTACTCCATATGATTCGTCCTCATCGTCATCATTCAATGTGGTCTATCTCTTGCTACTAGTGACTGGTAATACCTCTGTAGATTCTTCACACTGGCAGAGTACCGTACTCATTCTCTCTTGTCAGCTCCATACTTTTGTGACATCAAAGTGATTTTGGTTTGTATGTTGGAAAATACAAAAGACTAACATTCTAAGTTATTGACATTCTTGAGTAAGAACAATCAGTTTTCGAATGTTAAAAGCAAAACAACGAAAATCAAAAAAAAGGTTGAAATTGTTAAAATGCAGGATTGTTAAAATTGTTAAAACTGATAAAATTGTTAAAACTGATAAAATTGTTAAAAATGATAAAATTGTTTAAAATGTTAATATCCGATGCACTGGGGTTCGAACTCACAATTTCTGGGATTGCCGTCTGGCGCGTTACCAACCGAGCTAACTCGTTGCGATACACATCACTCACTGCATTGTATGTCATATAAAGTAAACAGCATGGCGGTATCGATCGCTTCAAGGCACCAAGACTTTCAACTATTAACTACGGGGTTTCCTTCTTTATCAGGTTTGCTTTTGAACCACCTTGATGTTACTTAACTATCAACCCGGCTAGCAGAAGCCGCCGGCTCCTTTGATATTACAGCCGCTCCCTGTCCAATCTTGTTTACACGCCGGGCGCAGGTCATTGACCTCCAACTTGCGTTGTTCCAACAGAGAAGAGCAAAATGTCTGGCTCCCGCAGAACGTACCGCACTCTCCCGCTGGACGTACCGCACTCTCCCGCAGAACGTATCGCACTCTCCCGGAGGACGTCCCGCACTCTCCCGAGGGAAGTCCCGCACAGCGTCCTGCACTCTCCCACAGAACGTCCCTCGAAAATTGATGCGTATTTCGTGGCCTGTGCTGTACCTACCAAAACACTTGAGTTCATACTGTCAAAATGGAATGGCTTTGAACAGGTGTTAATTGAGTTAATCCAATCAAATCCAACAGCCAATCAGCAAGAAGAAAAGATTAGGCTGCGTCAGGTTCATGCTTGCATGCCCATATTTGGGCCCGCCCCCGAATTCCTTTCTTATTACGTCACGCGCGTACGCCCCACAGTACTTTCCTATGGGAACAGCTAAAAACGCAAATAAAACGATTGTAAAAGCTTGTATCAAAAAAAATAAAAAACGCCTAGGGGTATTTACCCACTCTACCTTTATACGAAATTCCAGGTCGTTTGGCCCAAAAATGAAGGAATTGAATCAATTTAAAGAAATGGCAGGAGGAGAAGAAGAAGAAGGAGGAGAATCATCAGTAAAAACAGTATTTCCCTCCATACTAAAGTATGGAGTGAAATAATAAGGATAACTACCCCTGTCCTTGGTACTGAACATGCAACAATAACCACAGTGACTATACAGTACAATAAGGATAGTAACTACCCCTGTCCTTGGTACTGAACATGCAACAATGACCACAGTGACTATACAGTACAATAAGGATAGTAACTACCCCTGTCCTTGGTACTGAACATGCAACAATAACCGCAGTGACTCTACAGTACAATAAGGATAACTACCCCTGTCCTTGGTACTGAACATGCAACAATAACCACAGTGACTATACAGTTGTACTGTACAATAAGGATAGTAACTACTCCTGTCCTTTGTACTGAACATGGAACAATAACCACATTAGAACCATGGCTTAAAAACAACCAAAACAGCCACTAAATTGCATGCAAGACTTCAAATATTGGGACCTTTTACATGTTCTATATGTGTAGCAAAGATGTTGAGGTTAGAATTGCTCTTGCCTGGGTAGCCATGAGTAAGATGTCAGTAGTTTGTACAACTGACTGCAGTTTTCCAAAGTTCAGCTACAAAAATCAGTTTTTTAGAGCAGAATATTTGACACTTACGAAAGCACTTTTATAGACTTTGATAAGACACCTGAAAAAAATGCAGTTTTTGGGGGTGCAGCAAAAAACTGAAATATCATAGAATGAATGTGTTTTATTCATTTCAGTTTTGAGCTTCTGACCTCCGGTGGTTAGCTTCTCTACACAGGAACTACATGTACATGTATGTGACTCCAGATGTCCTACAAAGTGATGACTGTAGTGTGCTATACATTTATATCAGTTAGCTGACATGTAAGGACTGAATCAACTCTATTATATAACGTATATAATACATTACTGAAATGTTGTTTTGCTCCCTGCAGGAAAGTTAAGAGTAATGCTCCAGCCCTGGAGGATGAAGATGAGGATGTTGCTGAAGAGAGAGAGCGAGTGTCCAGGGGAGAGACACAGGGGGACCTACTGGTGCTGGACGAACTCACCAAAGTAAGACAGGATTCTTCAAACTTTTATCAATGGGTGACAATATTACCTAAACCCTCAAGCACACCAGTAGCTTTGCCAAATTATGTTAGCCATTACATATTTACTGACATTGTGAATTATACATTCCCTCATTGATGCAAATTCCTTATGCAAATAGATTCTCATTGCATGAATCAAATTAGTGTATCATATTCTGCACCCAATGACAATTCTATCTCAAGAAAGATGCCATTCTAGCATTTCATCATACATTATGCAAATGAGGTCCGTAATTGAATAAGTTGTGTTAAATGATGTTTACCCGTAATTAACTTTCTAGTGCCTTAAGTATGAAATTCCCAGCAGTTACCACTATTGAATTATATCATTTTCTCATTAATAATAAGTAAATAAACTTACTATTAATTATGCAAAGTAGGCCTCCATTTAGATTAATCAATATCTAGCAATGTTCCTCTTTTTCTTAATATCATGTGACACAAGTTTGAATAGTCTTGGAAGGTACCAAGGAAAATTCCCTCATTGATTATGCAAATTAGGTCCTAATTTGCATAATTTCCATCTAATCATGTCAAGCATCACTCGCTGTAAGCTGCCTACATGAACATGAACTTTACCAAGAATCATGACGATTGGTCAACCAGTTGAGTTCTCAGAATATTTTTCAACAAACACTCCAGAACAAGGTGCTAGGGGGGGTCCAAACTCACATCACTTGTTCCCAAGCACAAGAGCTATCAAAAGTCGGGACCATAGCTTGAAGTTATACTGCAGTACCATAACAAGCCACTAGGGGTCCCAAAATCTAATCATTTAGGTCTCATCAAGATCTACCCACCTACCAAATATCAAGACATCCATCCAAGCCTTCTCGAGTTACTAAGTATGCTGTTGACAGACATCAAGGGGCTGTCCAAGCAGTGGCTACAATGGCCTTATGCAGAGGTGGTCACAACTACCAGTTGAGCTGTAATGATGAAGAAATTACTGTAAAATTAATTTCAAATTTGAGTTCTTCCATATTATAGGCAACAGAAAGTACATGACATGATTGTACATGTAGATGCTGCTTACTAATTTTGATATTATTTGAGGCCATAATGATCAAAATATAGGCCTTGAACTGATCATTATAATCTTATGATGAAAAACTGAATGTTTCAACACTAAGTAAATTGGGACTTACTACCAACAAAGTTGAACTTTCATGCTAAGCCGAACTTGTTTGGAAACCCATAATTTTAAGGTAAAATGACTGATTTTCCCTGCTTTTGTCAGGTGTACCAGTCCCGTGGCAGGAAGAACCGTGCAGTGGACAGGATCTCTGTGGCTGTTCCAGCTGGGGAGGTAGGGGGTGTTGAGTATCAGGAGAGAACACTTACAGGTCCTTGGTGTTGAATGCAATTTTTGCTAACAGCAGGTCTGTACTTTGTGCTGGATGCCATTTATACTGATGCAACAGTTTAAGGGGGTATTTGAGTAGTGATCAACAGTTTTTATTTTCTTCTGTTTCTTTTAATTTCTTTTCTCCTTTAGTGGACATGCATAATACATGTACAACAGTCCTTTGCTGTTCTGGATCACAATTTTTGTTTCTGAAAACTTCCTCTTGCTAAACAGTCATCAAAGAGGACAATAGACCCTTAAGCTATGTAGCAACCAAACATTGTTACAGTAATGTTCCTCTTTGCCAGTGTTTTGGACTGCTAGGAGTGAATGGTGCTGGGAAGACCACCACGTTCAAGATGCTAACTGGAGACACCTCTGTGACTAGTGGGCAGGCCTGGCTCAACTCTTACAGGTGTGTTGAACTGATTATAATAAGTGTTATGTCCTTGGAGTTACTGGTCAAAATGTCAGCAAGTACTTTTAATGCCTGATCTCCAGGGATGTACATGTATGCCTGTGTCCATCTGGCTGTAGTATTCTGCTTTGCAGGTTCGGAAGTAAGATGGCTGCTTCAAACTTGGTTGTTGCATTAAATTTTCCTATTCTATATCTACGTACTAGTTTGACTGGTGTAATAACATTTACCATCAGTAATGATTGTAATCAATTCTGTGTTTTTCCCACATGCATTGTAGGAATTTTTCCTAGTCTATTACAGGGCTCGAATTACCCCTTGCCTTAAAATCACCACTTTGTGCAAGTGAATTTATTGTAGGGGTGCATATAATTTTGACTACATTAAGCAGCTTTACAGACAATTGTAATCCCAAGAAATATCCATGCAGTAAAGGTAAAAAAGATGTATGAATAAAAATGACTGTTTCCCATTTGCTATTATCTGCTCCATATGGACCTACACATATCAGCATGTACTGAGAAGTGAACTTCTATTAACACAGTGTAGTTAGAAACTGTGCTAACATTCTAATTGAAACTTTAGGTTGTGGAAGTAAATGAAAATTTGTGCAAGACCAAATAACATAATTTAAGCCCTGATTACATTGAGTTGCCAGAGTCTAACTTGTCCTCAGTAATTAATGACTGGTTAACATCTTTTGCTCCCCAGTATTCTGTCTCAGATGCGTGATGTCCACCAGTCCATGGGGTACTGCCCACAGTTTGATGCCCTGGACCCTCTGATGACGGCCACAGAGCACCTGCAGTTCTACGCCAAACTGAGAGGGGTCCCCAAGTCTGAGATAGACAGGGTCAGTAAACACTGATACTGATATCAATTCTCACTTCATCATTCAATAATTTCTGTATTATGGGTGCTATCTCAAAATTTCCTTTTACTGTTGGCAAAACAACAAAGAAAGTTTCAGGAGACATTTATTTTGATGCTAACATCAAGAGGTGGAGGTGGAAATCTTTAAAATGTTATGCTGCCCCTACCAAATAGCTGTGGGGCCGATGGATGCATGGCGGACAAAAATTTAGCATAATTTAGTATCAGTATAGCCAGTATAACCGCCCTTTGGCGTAACACACCTGTTTCGCAGGCACGCAGCGTGGTGGCAGCTAGCTATATGACACCAAATGACTCGTTACACTCAATCTTTGCAGTTAGTTGCAGGAGTTGTTTAAAGCTTTCTATTGATGCCCCAACTGTGCTTGGTGGCAACGAGGTCCACTCTACGATAGTTCTTGGAAAATACGTGTTTTTGAACACCTCAGTTCTCGGTTGATAACTCTGATATTTGAAGGCATGACTGTTCCTTGTCCTTCTTTCGGCTGGTATGAGATACTTAGTGATTGGTACATCCACCAGTTTATTAGTCATTTTGTACATCATGCATATAGTCAGGGCTTTTTGGCGACGCCTCAGGGGCGGAGCCCTTAGTATAGTACTGCGATTGAATTGCCAGGAATTCTAAATATTCCACGCACGCATTCCCTAGGGAATTCATTTTTGGCAACACCTTGCGGGTGAGGTCTTCCCTCCCAGCTGTTAAGCCGTTTTTCAATGACTTTGGAGCTTTTTCGACAGCTTGGTCAGGATCATTGTTTGGAATTGAACATGGTCAGCATTTGAAGTCAGATGTTTCAAATGAGATGTTGTGATTGTCTGAATATAAACCAATATGTTACCGCGTTTGGTTGTTGTTTTTTTCTAGTAGATTTCCTTCTCTTTATGAAGTATGTGTTTGGACATAAACCCAACGGATGAATTATAAAGTTCTTTTCAATGTTTTAAAGGAGATGTCGTGACTGTCTGAATATAAACCAATATGTTACCGCGTTTGGTTGTTGTTTTTTTCTAGTAGATTTCCTTCTCTTTATGAAGTATGTGTTTGGACATAAACCCAACGGATGAATTATAAAGTTCTTTTCAATGCAACTATGTGAGGATAAAGGAAAGACGCAGAGACAAGGCTTTCCGCACACTGGGCACGGGAGACTTTTAAGACGGACTGGCTATATATATGACTATATGATACTGGATACGTTAACCCTTTCAGTCTTAACTGAGTTATCTTTTGCTTCTTGAACTGGCGTCCCTTGTTGAAGAAATCCTGTGTCTTTATACTTAGTATTCTCATACCTCCATGGTATTCTGTATTACCGCATAACAGTGGTACATCACTTCAGCAAAGAATAATACATTTGTTCAAAGAAACAAACATATTTGTAACCGGAGCAATAACAGGGACTACAATAACAGAGAACTGTCTAAGTAATTACAATGGAACTGTTCGGAGTTTCATCAGGTCTTGCACTATCATGTTCTTACAAGTTAGTTAGAGAGTGCAATCGTACCACTGCTCCCATATACACCGATTGTTCAGCATCTTCATGGTTTTTAAAATGTGTACATTCTCCTCGATTCGATTTGAACCGTCATTGGCGAGGTTTTCTAAATACATATAAAATAGGTCATTACAATATATACACTAAGATACCGTAAAACACAGGCAATGTATCATCGTAGTACAGACGTATGTAAGTCACCCCAGTAATCTCTAACTGGTGTAAGGTTTACTGTGGCTAGCAATGTATTATATAGCCTGCACGTGATGGCTCTGCTACTGATCTGGTTCCTTCCCATGTTTCCTTCTTTCTGTCGACGATGCTACTACTTAATACACATATGATATCAACATGCTTCTTCTACCATCATCAACAATATCGAAACACAATTTTACACAAAGGAGACTGGAGTCAGTTGTCATGATCAGCTCTGTGACCGGGAGGCTTCAGTCAGCTGTGACCACGGCTTCTGGCATGTGTGATTGTCCCGGCTATAGCACTGCAACTGCCGGCTAGAGCTTGCGCACTAGCTAAGGCACATGGTACTGCAACTGTATGGAGAGAAGAAAGGCTGTCATTGGTCCGATAAGGTGTGAGGCTTGTTGCTAGTGTCATGACAAAACAATAGACAGGACTTCACACATTGAAGGTATCTATACATGAAATACACTCCTACAATTATTGTATATGATACCTGACAAATCTCCCGTTTAAATGGCTACCCTCTATCCACAGCAAGTAAGTCAACAGTAATATGCCTCTCACCGCGCCTCATAAAGATCTCGGCCAAAACATATCTTGGTGCGAACGTCACCGTGAGCAAATGGTAGCGGTTTGAAATGTATTTCTTCAAAACAAGGTGTACATTTCCTAAACAATCTTTTCACATACTACGTTCTTATATATTATTACATTGTTTCATGTTCTTACTGATTGATTTACTAATTTGCTATATTTTCATTTGTTTGCAGCCAAACACATTGGTTTTGTTTGGTTCATGCATTGTTTGTTTGGTTCATGCATTGTTTGTTTACTTATGTTAAACCTGATCATTTTGTTTATATGACTGTTTTTGCTTATTTCTTTACTTGATTCATTATTTTGTTTCATTGATGTAAGAATATAAT
>NW_017802936.1:105770-110343 GCF_001625305.1 Branchiostoma belcheri
CAGCTAGTATCCACTAGCTTTCGTCAGTGACTGAGAGACAGAGGGAAGCTAGGTTTATATACACAACCTGTTGATTGATATGCAAATAAAGTGAAGACAAATTTTTGGAAGTCGAAAAAGGAACAAAAGTCAGACAAGTCAAGACAAGAGGATGCAAATTAGTCTGAAAGCTCCTGTTATACAGGACAGGAGCTTAAGTGTTGTCTGTCCTCGGGGCTGGGAGTGCCAAATATCAAGTGCCGGAAAGATCGACCCGTAGCCCCCCTTCCCTGTTGAGGGTGGGGTTGTACATTCTTTCATATATTGCCTCTTTAATACCCCGTTCCCACCAGCGTGTTTCGCGGTCTAAGACATCCGTGGACTCGAGTTTGAAAGAGTGACCCTGGTTGTGTTGTAGGTGGTGGAAAATAGCTGAGGAGTAGCCGTTGGCACTAGGTCGGCAATGTATATAAACCTGCTTAGGTCGGCAATGTATATAAACCTGCTTTCCCCTCTGGTCTCTCAGTCACTGACGAAAGCTAGTGGATACTAGCTGAAACGTCTGACGTTTTCAAAATCATATCCAGTTGCTTGAGTAACTGTTTTTGGCATATCGTATTACCTGGATGTCTAACCTTCATCGACGTACCGCGTCTTTTTGTTAGACAACTTCGAACTGTAGACTTTGAGGCTTTGTGAAGTCACAAACCGCCGGCTTGGGCAATCACCATGACTTTAACAGAGACCGCGAATCTTTTTGTTAGACAACAGAACTATTGAATTGCTTGGCCATATAACGGGATCCAAGAAAGTCCAGTCATTTAGTGTACCGGAGAGCGACAGCCATGGTAACTTGTGTAGCATGCAGGAAAACGATTCGACCGAGACAGGAGGCATTGCAATGCGAATGCGATCAGTGGCAGCACCGTACTTGTCAGACAGGTAAGAGAATCCTTCTGTTTAACTTACATTTAATCAATGTAAAGTATGATAGATACCAGTTAATTTTGATTGCTTAATCCGTTTTTTTTTAATTTTTAAGAGATACTAGATTCCATGTCAATTTTAGTGAGAATTTTGAATGAATATAAGCCATGGCACAATTTTTCTAGACTTTTCTTAAAAGTAAAAATTTTTGAAAATTGTTGCAGTTTGATTCTGTACAAATCTTTCAAGCATGTTATCTCAATACAAACATTGTCCAAATAATTCAGATAAGTTATTACCCAAAAGCATGAAATGAAATTGGAGTTAACAATATGTATTATGTCAAGTGATAGGATTTAACATTTTGCATGTTATACATGGTACATGTTATACATTTTGCATGTTATACATGGTTTGAGACTTCAAAAAACCTCAAAGTCATAATACATGTATGTTGCTAGTCCACGGTCTTTAGATTGATATGCCAGATGGCCATATGACAAAAGCCACGTTGATAATGGTTGTACATAAATGAAATGTGTAGTGTTTGAGGAGATTACATAAGTGTAACACATGTAACAATTTTCAAAGAAGTTTGTCCCCTCTCTTTAGTTCTGTTATGTAATTTCAAAAATAGTATTGTTGTTGTATAAAATTCATCTGATGACAGGGGTACCAAACACTTTTTCGTGCGTCTGCAAGTTATTAATTATTTTTTTGTTTGTTATAGGGATCACTAGGGATCTCTACAGACGAATGGCCCAGGGGGAGGCTGATCAAGAATTGGGAGCCTGGAAATGCATCCAGTGCTCTCAGCCCTCCAGGGAAGAAGCCCCTTCCATGGACATGGATGTGCCACCTGCAGCCGAAAGCACGCGTCTGAGTTTGGAGACTGACGAAAGCGCGCAGCCCAGCCTGGAGCGTGAAGAGCTTGACGAACCCGAGCCCGAGCTTGACGAACCCGAGCCCGAGCTTGACGAACCCGACGAGCTTGACGAACCCGACGAAGACGAGTGTATGTCAGACTTTAGCCACGAGACCGTGTCAGATGTCGAGGACATACATGAACTATCTCAGCAGCATCCGGACGACGAGACATTTGTAGAAGATCCACAGGTCACATACGACACGCCGGTTACAACCTTCATCATAGTTCCCGGAGCGTCACAAAGGGGCAAGGGCAAGCTAATCAGCAGTGATAGCTACAGCTACACCTTCAAGCGGGAAACGCAGACAACGATCCATTGGCGATGCGCCGTTCGCAACAAGAACGTCGTCTGTCCTGCAACGGTAGTGCAGACAGGAGATGTGTTCCAACCAGGCCTGCCAGATCACCTCCATCCAGCACACCAAGACGCAGAGATCCGCGCCAAAATCACGTCGGAGATAAGAGAGAAGGCCCAACAACAGATCTTCGAACCTGCATCTAATCTCGTGGATGAGGTGATGGAAGCCAATGCAGACAATCCGGGCTTGCCGAGTCACGCCGCCCTGATTCGACGTGTCAACCGTGCTAAGTCCAAGCATCGTCCGGCCGAACCCCAAGATTTGGACTTTGAACTTGATGAAGAATACATCCAGGAAGATTTCCTGGTTCGGGACATCGACGTGTCGACCGCAACAACGTCAGCAAGACACATCCTGTTTGCAACCCCGTACCAGCTTCGCCTCCTCGCACAAGCCCGTCGTTGGTATATTGACTCTACCTTCAAGGTTGTGCGTGCCCCTTTTCTACCAATTGTTCTCGGTGCACGCGTTCGTCAGAAGTGGAGACGTCATCAAGCAAGTTCCCCTCGCGTACGCCTTCATGTCCAGCAAACGCGAGATTGACTACCGATCCGTACTCCTAGAACTGCAAAATGCACTGCCGGCTGACATCGAACTGCAAGAATGCGTGATGGACTTTGAAGCACCTGCTTGGCAGGCGTTTGCATCCGTGTTTCCTGGTGCACGACTGAAAGGGTGCGCATTCCATTGGTGCCAGGCGGTCTGGAGGAAGGTACAGGAGTATGGACTACAGACGGCATACCGGGAGGACCAGCGTGTACACTCATGGGTGAGACGGGTCATGGGACTCCCCTTCTTGCCAGCGGCCGCCATTCCACCAGCACTAGAAGAGCTGAGGAGGAAGTCAGCAGGTGCCCTGACCACCCTGGCGGACTACGTCCAGCGTACCTGGGTCAACGGAAGGATCTGGACTCCACGTCGTTGGTCCGTGTACATGCAATCGGTCAGGACCAACAACGACGTGGAGGGATGGCATAGGAGACTGAACCAGAAGGCGAGGAAGAGTAAGTTGCCATTCTACTTGCTTGTCGACCTGCTGTACCAGGAGAGCAAGATCGTGAAGACCCAGGTACGGATGGTGTGCGAGGGGCGGCTCCGCCGACACCAGAGGAGGAAGTACGTGAATCTGCAGGGCCGCATCTTTAAGGCGTGGGCGGACTTTGAGAGCGGCCGCTACACAGCGAAGAACCTGCTGGCTGCATGTTCCCGTTTCTACGGTCCAACCATCCGACACGTCAGACTGAACACTTACGAGCGCCACGAATAAGTAAAACAAGGACTATTTCTGATGTAAAGAAATATTCATTCAAAGTTAC
The DNA here is from genome assembly GCF_001625305.1 of Branchiostoma belcheri. NCBI lineage: Eukaryota > Metazoa > Chordata > Leptocardii > Amphioxiformes > Branchiostomatidae > Branchiostoma > Branchiostoma belcheri. Next base: position 109,280 of record NW_017802936.1, read on the forward strand.
CGACTGATGATGACGTGCAACAAAATGCATTCAAAATTCCCGCCTTTTCGTACTTACCGCACTGGCCGATGGGATAGCTTGCTTCCGACAGCGACGCCATGTTTGCTCTTTGTTCTTCTCAGCCTCTGACGATACTTACTGCTCAGTACTTGTAAAGAGGTAGATAGTTTGGACAACCATGTGTGTATTTGTAAATAAGTAGATAGTTTGGCCAACTATATGTTTGCTTTGTTCCTAGTGCAGCATATATCTTTGTATGTAACAGTTGCGTTAAATTATTTGTGCGTTAGTATGGAGCCATCCGTAAGTCAGGGCCGTAAAGTAAAATATTTTTTTGCCGTGTGCAAGAAGACACGGGAACAAACCATGGGACCATTATGTTAGTTTTACTGCATGTATGTGTGCAAGAGGACATAAGAATAATCTTAGTAAGTAGTAAGAATTGTTCAGATCCTGTAAACATAATTTTAGATTTTAGTTATTTCGATGTTTTGGTCCCTCGATGTGCCGACACGATACTAGTACCAGACGGATTCATAATTTTGTTCTGTAACACATTGTTACTGTGATGTTAGTACTTCGTTTCCGATGATGCCGATATCCATGCGAACGACTGTTTTTTACCGATTACTAGACTAGTACTAGTACTTTGGTTGAAATAGTATGCAAGCCTTTGTTTGTTGACTAAGGAGTAGCGCCAGTTCTATTCGTTATACGTTCCTTACACCTGTGGAAAAAGAAAGAAAAGTGCAGTTGGATAAGTTGAATGAACTTCTTATTAAAGTTCGATGATATTTGTTAGAAAATTGACCTCGTGTGTGCGTGTGTTTCTGCCTAAATTACTGTCTCCGGTATTGGGCCGAGTTGACCAGGGAAAGGGGCCGAGTTGACCAGGGAAATGGGCCGAGTTGACCAGGGAAATGGGCCGAGTTGACCAGGTAGATGGGCCGAGTTGTCTGGGCCGAGATGGTAATGGTCCGAGTCGTCCGACATTCCGCCCCGACGTTGTACCCTTTGGAAAGGTACTTTACACGACTTTCCTTACTTCGCGATCGGGTGAAAAT
>NW_017802936.1:112318-114539 GCF_001625305.1 Branchiostoma belcheri
GGATCTAAGTTACAGGAGTGGAACCCACAAGGGATATGAACTACAGAGAGCTAATACAGAGTGTGTGTTACTAACCTGGGGTCCTGTGGTCGACTGAATCCTGACGCTGACTGCTCTCACCAGTCATTGGCTAAATGAGCATGTAAATGAGCGTCCTGCTTGTGGAAAGGACGCGTGAAGAGAGCAAATGGTTTTAACGAGCTCTGATTGGTCAATTCCAGAAAAGTTTGAGCGTGGCCCGTGCGATACAAACAAGGAGACCCCGTGTGGTACAAACCGGGAATTCCCCGTGCACGTAGTGCACTGGTCAACGTAAACCTAGCGGGCGAGGATCGGCTTTCGTGTCCGGCCAAGTCCGGCATAAATTTCCCTTTCTTAGCGGCAAATCTGTCGTTTTTGTTTTCTTTGTGTCTTTCTAAAGGGTTGTGATAACCTACTCTACTCGGGTGGTATTTTCGTGCGCGCTCGCTAGTACGTAACGTATATACACGGCGGCGATCTGGCACTGCGTTATTTCTACCGTAGCGGGTCTAAACAAGACGCAAGATTCCTATTTTGGGGTATAAAATGTTGTCACAGTGGTAATACACTATTTGAAACGGACCTATACGAAGTACCTTTCTTTGGCGACGCTAGGGAAAACAGCATCTCTCGATAAACAGAGATAAATACTTAGATCCTGAGGGGGTGCCTTAATTCCGACCTACCCTTAATTCCGTACTAGTTTGAAAAATCCAGGTTGCGGCGTTATGCATGGGAGCACGTGCCTAAAAATAACCACAAGAATGGACAAAGTTTTTGTGATGATGCCCGTAATCTCACAAAGTTTGTTTTAGTTCGTACACTCCGACAACAGACGAGTGAAAAATCTGTTTAAATTCGACGCTTGTTCGTTACCGTTACCTCAGAAGGGAGTTAGTCACGAAAAGGAACTTAGCCACGGAGGGAGTTTGGGCATTGGCCCGTCAATGCCCGGACAGTCTGCCTCGCCCAGCATGATCTCCTTCCCAGGATCGTCTGTGTGACGAACCCAGGCGCCAGAAGCCATCATGCGGCTGTATAATGTATTGCACAAAAGACTCACACACGCATATTCAATAGGGTTCTTTAATAGGACGCTGTGTAGGAGCATGTGGCGGTCTAAAGCCCCGCGGACACTTTTGTAATACTGGATGTTTCCCAGATCGGACAAGTGTAGGCCGTCAGGCGCAAAGTAGTTTGCAATTTGGGTTGCGTCTCCACAGACGTCTGTGGTCCCATACTGTGACCTTGGGGTAGTTCTGCACAAGTCCCTTCAGCGCCTCCGTGAATTTCTGAAGGCACTGAGGAAAGTCAGACATGTTAGGTGGAATATGGAGACACCAGATATCTGGGGAACCTTGGACGAGCGCCCGGTCTGCTTTCTGGTGGAGACCCACTGGGTGTACACGTAGCGTGTCTATTATATATGGCAATACCTATTATAAAGATCATCCTTATTTGGTAATACTTGCGTCAGATACCATTCTTTTCTAATAACTATACCTTACTCACGTACTTCCTAAATAATCAAACATAAATCCATACGAATGTGAGTTACAGCTCAGGATACACATTTCATCAGTCGTTGATGCATGCATCATATTAGCATCCTCAAAAACAAACAATACAACTTCCTACATACAATACGGTGTTAAAAGCACACACATTTTGACATACTAGTAGTACTAAAACAACAATCCGTTATAAGAAAAAATCCTTTTAAACAAGGTATATCAAAAGGGTTACAAATTTATACTATAATATAACTAGAGGTCCCCGATCTCATACCTTCGCCAAATGATGTTAATCTTTATGACTGACAAATTATAGATTATTCTCCCTGATTTAACAAATAGGGTGCTCCTTTCCATTCTCATTTTCATGGATATCAATTTATCATATTCGCAATGTACAGTCTTATATTAACAAACAATGCCATTCTAGCATTTCCTAATAAATTATGCAAATGAGGTCCTTATTTGAATACATTATGTTTTCATAAGATAAAGATAAGTGTTCACCTTCACTTATCTTTCAAATACCACAAGTATGAAATTCCAGGCACTTATCATTACATAATTATAAAATTAATTATGCAAATTAGGTCTTCATTTACATAATCAATATCTGCCTGTGTTTCTCTCGTTCTCAATTACCAATTTCACGAGCTTCAATAGTCCTATCATGGAATGCAGCTGAT
>NW_017802936.1:114559-125714 GCF_001625305.1 Branchiostoma belcheri
AGTTCTACGCCAAACTGAGAGGGGTCCCCAAGTCTGAGATAGACAGGGTCAGTAAACACTGATACTGATATCAATTCTCACTTCATCATTCAATAATTTCTGTATTATGGGTGCTATCTCAAAATTTCCTTTTACTGTTGGCAAAACAACAAAGAAAGTTTCAGGAGACATTTATTTTGATGCTAACATCAAGAGGTGGAGGTGGAAATCTTTAAAATGTTATGCTGCCCCTACCAAATAGCTGTGGGGCCGATGGATGCATGGCGGACAAAAAATTTAGCATAATTTAGTATCTGTATCAGTATAGCCAGTATAACCGCCCTTTGGCGTAACACACCTGTTTCGCAGGCACGCAGCGTGGTGGCAGCTAGCTATATGACACCAAATGACTCGTTACACTCAATCTTTGCAGTTAGTTGCAGGAGTTGTTTAAAGCTTTCTATTGATGCCCCAACTGTGCTTGGTGGCAACGAGGTCCACTCTACGATAGTTCTTGGAAAATATGTGTTTTTGAACACCTCAATTCTCGGTTGATAACTCTGATATTTGAAGGCATGACTGTTCCTTGTCCTTCTTTCGGCTGGTATGAGACACTTAGTGATTGGTACATCCACCAGTTTATTAGTCATTTTGTACATCATGCATATAGTCAGGGCTTTTTTCATCTGTCTTCCAGCGACCCCCACTGTAGGTTTCTTTTCATTTCCGTTACACTAGCACCCCTTTTATAGTTGTTCGTGCAGAATCTTGCAGCTTGGTTCTGTACCCTTTCAAGTTTATCTTTGTCTTTCTTTGTATAGATCTCACACTGTTGCGGCATATTCTAGGTTTGGTCTTACAAGTGACGTGTATGCAAGTGATTTTACCCTTGTTGGGCATGACCATGCACAGATTGCGCTTAATCACTCCCAATGTCTGTTTGGCCTTAGCAGTGATGTTGTACATGCATGTCCCACTTCAGGTTACTTGTCAATGTAAGACCGAGATACAGGTGGGTTTTTGTTGTTGGCAGAACTGGTAGCTATACAAATGTAGTTATATGTGGCATTTGCTTGTTTGATATATGCATAATGTAGCATTTTCTGGGTTAAACTGCATGAGCCATTTGCTTTGACATTCTTCCAGCATGTTCAGATCTTTTTGTAGAAGTTGTGAGTCATTCTGTGTAGACAGCTCTACATATACTAGTAACAGGCAGTCATCGGCAAATAAGTTCACGTTTGAGTCTAGCTGATCTGGTAGCTATAGTCAAGCTGATCTGGTAAAGATATAGAAAGAGATATCATTAACTAAGCTTACAAATGTAGTAAAGTCTAATAGCATTTCAAACATTTCAAAATTTTCGCATGGAGCATGCCCCTGGCCCCTCCTAGAAGATGCAATGACTTGTGCCTTTGGCAAACAATGATGTTTTGTTTGCCAAACAAAATTGGGATGATGAAAAAAATGTCACGCCGGCTAGAACCCTGTAATATGTATATTATGAACTTCTACCTTAATGACATACTGTGTCTACCACAGGTTGCTCGGTGGGGAGTGAGGACCCTGGGTCTGTCCCAGTATGCAGACAAATGTGCTGGAACCTTCAGTGGGGGCAACAAGAGGAAGTTATCCACAGCCATCTCACTCATCGGAAACCCTCCTGTGGTCTTCCTGGTCAGTACACAATACAATATCCTCAGCTGTTATTACTCGTACCATGCATGCATATACAAGTACAATGTACAACAGAAACAGTAAAGATGTGACACAGCTCAGTAGGCAGGAGTACTGTTAATTTTTCAACTTATGAAGGAAGCTCTGTATCAAGAAGGAAAAACGTTAACTACGGGCACATGTATGTTTACACAAGGTTTATACACAGAAGTGAGTATAAAATCTGAATTTTACTTTTTGGCATACATTTAACCATCTTACCATACCATAGTACCTAGTCCCATCCTCATGTCTGAGGGTCGGGGACTATAGTGGCATCCAATATCAGCCTCCTCCACTCCCTCCTGTCACTGGCCCTGTGACAACACTGTCAGTAGCATGGCCATCCTAGACCATATTTAATTAATTGGTTCTCGGATTTGCCTGCTTCATTTTCTTCTGATGTACCAAAAAAAGCTTCAGGTTCTACAGCAACTCCAAAGTACCTAACTTTTTATCCCACACAGATGAAGAAAGCTCCTTGCATGTCTTCTTGTGGTTACAGTTTTTCCATCTATCAATGCAGTGGTTTGCTAGAAAGATAAAAAATTTTATTGTTTGAATGTGTGAGCTTGGTATGTTGACTTCATGGCTTTGGGGGCTATCAGAGGTCTATTTTATTTTTATTGTCTTTCACCCACCGATTCTTAGTTTTTCTGAAAAAATCAGAGAACCAACAAATGAAATTGGTTAGGCCTTTGGACCAGATTATTTCTTATGGCTGTGGTGAAACATATTGTGTTCTCTCATGTTTCTTCTTTTTCTACTTCTCCTGCCATTTCTTTAAACAAATTAAAGGGATTCAACTCTGCTGTTCTTCGGCCAAATGATCTGAAATTGACATTTTCTGACAAAATCTGTACATTTAGGGTCCTGGAGACCTAGTATTACACCCAAATCATTTTTGTTAAATTTGTCATTTTGTTAAATGGATCCAGACCATCTTAAATTTGGTATGGGTATGCTTTATCTACCAACAACAATTCGTGGTATTTTCACTGTATTGTATATTATATTTTCACTGTATTGTATATGTCATGTACATGTACTTCTGTGTCCCTCAGGATGAGCCGACCACTGGTATGGACCCCGGAGCGCGGAGATTCCTGTGGCAGTGCATCACTAAGCTTGTGAAGGAGGGGCGCTCTGTGGTGCTGACATCCCACAGTATGGAGGAGTGTGAGGCCTTGTGTAACAGGATGGCCATCATGGTCAATGGCAGGTTCAAGTGTCTGGGCAGTGTGCAGCATCTCAAGAACAGGTATGAAAAAGATTGATTTGAAACAGTCCATTTTGGAATGGGGACGGATATATGGACTGAAATATGATGAATTTGCTCCTGAGCTTATGTCTGCCTTTCTAGTTAGACCTTAGCTTGGAAGCCAAGAAGCCATGAACAAGAACATCAGGGTTTTGAGAATACTTGTTACTTACAGCTGTACAAGAACTGGGGGTTTCAGAATGCTAAAAAGCACTGTATGGGCCATGGGGTTTCGATAGCAATTGTTACGAACAGGGGGTATGGAAAAGGTTGATGTGGAACTAGATCTTGGAATGGAGAGGAAGAATGGGTGAAATGCACAATCATGTATGCTGTATTTGCTCTGAGTAAATGTTGGCCTTTCTAGTTTCTCAAGATTTTTGCCTTCATTAGAAGGGTATGTTTTCAGTTTGCCCCTGGTGAAGTTTGTCTTGTATATCAACAGAATAACTCGAGAAGTTGTTAATGGATCTTCATGACATTTGATAGGCATATAGTGATTGTAAAGACAAAGGTCAAGTTCCAAAATGGTTAACCTGGGGTAATCCAACAGTACTGTTGGTGCATTTTGGTGCATTTTGTTGTTTTCAAATACTATTCAAATTAATGACATGTACATGTAATTTCAAACGAGAAGAACATTGGCAGATATTAATTGTAATTGTAATTAATAATAAGGCATTTGCATCATTTATGAGAAGATGCTAGAATAGCTTTCTTTCTAAAGATAAGATTGACACTGGATAGAGAACATGATCAACTGATTCATACAGATTAGGATCTAATTTTTCAGTTGGTTAACATAAAAATTAACAAAAAGAGCTAATTTAATAAAAAGAAAAAGCCTTTCATTGGGTGGGTACTATGATCAACTGATATAAGAGAAACATGTACATGTAAATGACATATTAAGTTGTCAGCTGTATAGGGATTAACATCATTTGGTGAAAGTATGAGATCGTGGAACTCTAGTTCAAAATGTTACATATTATCAATACCTTTACTCAACAACGTTATGGATATATCAAGGCATCCAGTAGATTTAATATGTGTTTGATCAATGATTTAGCATGAAAGCTTACATGTATCTGTGTTAGTACACTCCATAATAAAATTAATACTTTCATTCAGCAGAATCAAAATGTAGCTCACCTACAATTTTCAGTCGCACATATGTTAACCTTCTTGAGAAGTTAAGATTGTTTACTCTGAGCCTGTAACCTTAGGGTCACATGACTCGAGTCCTGCCTACCTGCCTAAATGCTATATATATATATATATATATATAGGCTCCTAGCTACTGGCTCCCTCCGTGATTAGTCTTGATGACTCGAGTAATGAATCATACTGAACGAATCATCAACTCTTTCCTTCAGGTTTGGTGACGGGTACACAGTCATGATCAAGGTGGGAGGAGACATGCCCAGCGTGCAGCCGGCATGTGAGTTCATGGCCGCCACCTTCAGTGGAGCTGTGCTGAAGGAGAAACACCACAACATGCTGCAGTACCAGCTTCCATCACAGGGGACCTCGCTGGCACAGCTGTTTGGGGAGCTGGACAGGAAGCGACAGGAGCTGAACATTGAAGACTACTCAGTCAGCCAGACGACACTGGACCAGGTTGGGCTTTTCTTTGCTATTTGTTGGAAGAACATTTTAGAATACAGCAAGTGTTAGACAGTGTTGTTGTGTGGCATTTTCTCAATCTACAAGAAAAGTGTAAGAATCTTGCAAATTCTTGTCCATGTACTTTTTTATGTGACTGTGATTTCTGTGATCTGTATCTGTATAGACTGTATAACCGCCCTTCGGCATAGCACACCAGCTTGAATTCAAATATCATAATTCTTTATAGTTTGTACTATTAAAAGATTCCAGAATACAAATTTTGGGTGAAATTTGCCATTACATTTCCGCTTACAGCACATTCAAAATACTTGAATGTATACTGTAATTCCTGATTTGTTCACTGTACTGATAAGTTCACTGTTTTCACTGTTGCTTCTGTACAGTGAACTTATCATTACAGTTAACAAATGATTCCCGGACTCTCTTTTTTCTGCACCTGTCACCACCGTGAACATATAGTTCCGTGAACATGTCCATTTTTCTCAGACCGTGAAATTTTACTACCGTGAACATAAAGTGAATTACAGTACAACAACATCTACATGGAAAATGATAGGTCCTCCACCCAAATGACACGAGTTTCTTGCCCAATTCTGTACCAGGTCTTCATCAACTTTGCCAAGCTACAGACAGATGGAATTGATGATGTCACCATCCCAGAAATGTCGGATCTGATCAGAGAGCCTCGGAACAGAGACGCCCCTAACGGGATGTACTTCTCTGACATCCGCACAAGTAGTGAGATAGCTCTCATGGACACGGCTTCTGTCGGTTCTGCTGAGGCATAGTGACAGTGACACAATTCTCTATGTTACCTGCAACAATCACATGGAGCAAAAATCACATGGACAGAAATGTTGAAATACATTTGTACAGCCAAGAAAGCTGTATTTACATTTGTACTTTATATACGATTGTCAGGTTGTTGCCATGTCACAGTGTTTATAACACTGAATTTAGCAAGTACATGTAATTACATGTAACTGAATGATCTTTCAGCATGTAGTTTAAGTGTGTAGAGACAAACTATGTAGTCTTATGCCATATGTACTGGTAACTGTAGTATGTTATTTTGTGTTAAAATTGCAGTAAAATTGTATTTTACATAATGTCAGATCTGAATTATAACATATAACAGAAATTGTTACTGATTTTACATAAAAGCTAGCTTTTTAGATCATGTAGTTCTCATCCTTTATAATTTGAAAGGTATCAGTTGGTTATAGCCTTCTGTTACTCAGTGCACTAGTAGTATTATAAAAATGTAATGGAAATTGCATTCATTGGCGCTGCTTAGGTGCCATCATAGCAGAAGTACATGTATGAGAATAGCAGAAAAGTCACACACAAAATGAATGTATACAATGGCAATGCAAAAGTAGTGAACAGTAGACAGATGCAATACAAAAAAATGTACTAAGGCCACAACAAGTAATTTTATGGATGACATCAGCACGCACATTGATTTTTGCCTGATTTGGGGGAAAAAAGAAATTTTGTCGCCCTTGGAGGGTGGCCAACATGCCTTAAACGGAAAAATATGTTATTAACGTCTGTCTTTTCTGTTACAAAATGCCCTATTTGCTTATATTCTTGTCAAAGTTGTTTCAGTGGCAAATGGATGCTGTAATAGGTAGTACAATATACTATAAGGTACAACATCATTAAATGAACGCATGTATACATCAGTATGGACACATTAAGATCAAGATCATTGTTTATGAGGCAGATCATGTACGGTATCCTAGAGTTCACATACCGGTTAGTTTTGGCTCGCACACAATTCAGTTTATGTGAGTCACTCTGTCAGTTTTTGAGCCTTGTGTTCTGGTAGGCAGTCTCTAAACTCAGAGACCATCAGGGATACTGCAAATTTGAAGCACAATTGTTAGTTGGCATCTTATGACAGTTTAAGGTGTCGCATTGCATAATAGAATAGCTGCCCATGATGGTACAACAAGCTCGTTTCCACAGTTCGTGAAGTTAATTGAGATGTATACACATCTACAAGGACAGGTAATACAGGTATAAAAGACCTGTTGGTTGTAATTCCATGTTTTTCACTTCAATTCTAGTTTGTGATCTCAAGATTTGAAATGTATGAATGTTTTTTTTTTATTAGATTTGGAGTCTTTGGAGGATGTGATCCAGAAAATATACTTGCTGTGGTCTATTATCATGCCAAATAACAAGGAAGGTATTACATGCTCTGAGACTTTGCCTTGATGTAAACCCACTGCTGTTTTTATCAATGACAATGTTTCATAACAAGCTCTGTCATTGTTTGCTATCCCCACATTCACTTACCAGCAGTCTTGTCCTTGATGTCAGATTTGTGACTGGTGCAATGATATTCAGAAAACAGTCACTTGGGGTGAGGGTGTGCTAAAGTATATATGACATGGCAGTGTGCAATAATATTGTGGAGTATTCTTTACATTTAATCATAGTTTTCCTCAGAATGTACATTGTTATTTACAATGTTTCCATCTGAAAAGAATTTTACATTCCTTTTAAAGATAAGCTTTGACCTTGATGTGTACTATATGTATAAATTTGTGTGTGTGTGTGTTAGATGAAAACAAAATGCATTTCAAAATGGTATGGGGATAAAGATGTAGTAACACCTCTACAAGATAGCAAACTAAATTCAAACTTTTGACTTTATGTGTATTTTCTAATAGAGTCTATTTAAAAGATATGCAAAAAAGTTCTAAAGCTGTCATTACATTTACTGGATATGCTGCTACATCTAACTGAATATGTATATTGAATATAACGTTATGAAGAAATTACCCAATTTTTTTAAGTGCAGTGTTTATAGAAAGCTATGCAAATGGTGATTGTTGTTTCAGAAAGTATCTTCATTAAGGACAATATTGCAAAGTTAAAAAGGTAATTGAAAAATCATTGTGTGTAGGAAGACTTTACGGCATTTCAGCCTTGTTGACCTTTGCATATTTATCCTACAAATATGAAAAACATCACTTGTATAATTTAAGATAATTTTTCTTCTTAAGAAATTGTTAATCGGGTATTGACTCAAAAACAGTTGTTACATATGTATGTACAGATTGTAGTTTATTGTTAAGAACTTGTGGTTTGACACATTTGTAATACTGTACAAAAGTGTAAAGTATATTTGTTTTGCAGTTTTTACTCCGTGAAGGAGGTCAGGACCTCCGGTCGGAGTGTTGTGAAGAGCTGTTTTTCGTGTTCGCAGTCAAAACACTGGGTTCTCTTTGTGTAATCGGCATGCAGTTTTATACGCCGTCTGCGGGCATGCCCGTGTGGATGCACGAATGTGTATTTTTGCCGTTGCTGCTTTCGCGGTCAATGTAATATTGCAGATGCACCCCTACAATTATGAGGCAAATTGGAATGGTCCAGAAAAACCCGTTGTTTGGAATAGCGGTGGGGGGTGGAACTTCAGGCAAATATGGTGAGTGGCCGATAAGTGGTACCACGGCAGTAACACTCGCGGTGCTGGCCGCAACTGTTGCTGGAATTTGCCAGTCGCGCTTAATAAGAAACAGGCACGGTAAGACGGTGGGGCTGTCTTTGTTACTAGTGACACGACCATGATAGTCCGATCTTTATGTGAATGCAATGATTGTGTGTGTGTAATTAAAATGAACTTCGAACTTGAAGCACAGTATCTTTACACGCCCTGAGAGCAGTAATGGATTTAGGTCTTTTTATGTTTTACGGTTGTGACGCGCCCTCATTGTATTAACCGTTGCAATATGTCTGCACAGTAGGTCTGGCGTTGACGCTTGGTATTATTTTTGTTGCAAAATATAAAACTTCACGGAGGATTGTCACCTATGGCTTCTTGTTCAGTATTTTGACAATGCAGAACTTGAGTTACATGTAATGCAGGCACCAGTAACACTTGTGTGGTATGTATGTACATGGGAACATGATAAACAGTTTCCTGGCTGTACATGATGTTTTATTTATTGAAACTGTGACTCTTCTTGTTATTTAGTCACCTGTTGCCAGTCCTTTTATCACGTAAAATAGTTTACAGTTTCCACGGTTCAAAGGACGCTATACGGTTATGATTTAGACTCCCAACATCTGGTTGAAGAATAGAAAGAACCAACTTGTAAACATTGGGCGGGTGATCTTCAGGGTGGGTCACACAATGTAACGCCCAGACGTGTGGGTTTTTGTTGTTGCTTTAGAGCAAATGAGAAAAAAATGGCTTATATTTTGCACAGTGATAGTACATTTGTACTTGATCCGCAACCTCTCCAAATAGCTATCTTTCCGGTCAACACCGATCGTTGCCATGGTAACGGGCCAAATAAGTTTTTGGCCATTTTCGCTGATTTTGGTATGCCAAAAACATGAAAATTCCCAACGTTTAGGACAGGATTATGAACAAACGCTTGAATATTACAGCAAAATAACAAAATGGGCTAAAAAGACCAACTGTTTTGCTTTCCTAAGATACCTTTGAAATTTTCACAAATCTAATTTCAAGTGCTTGGGCAATCTCAAAACAATACAGTGTTTTAGGGTTGTCAAGAAACGTAATTCTTGCCCAACTTTGAAGTGCTGTACATGTAAGTCCAAAGAGGGTGATTTTTTTTGGTTTCAGATTTGTACAACATGTACATCATAATACTTGCCATGAATGCATGCTTGCAAAATTTGGGGTCGTCTTTTTTGTTGTCACGTGGTTGTCCTCAGAAGTAGTTTTTTTTATGTTTGATGCAATTTTTAGTCATATTCAAGATACAATATCTAGCTGTAAAGGTAGATCTGAGTAATCTTTTTGTCACAGATAACCCTATGCACTGTTTATCAAAGGAATACTTGTAGAAGTTGGGATCTTGTTTTGTAACTGTGAACCTGTCCCTTAAAGTAGGCCATATTTTGTACAGAAATGAACATTTTATGCTACAAATACCAACGTAAGATGTTTTTTCAATGCATCTTTTTTAATAGATGTACCTCTATGTACTGCCTATCAAATTGATGCTCGAATAGGCTGGGGTCTTGTTTCGTTGTTTTGTGTTTGTCCGTAAAAGTAGGCCATATTTTGGACATGGGTAGAAATGAACACTTGGGCTATGTTTGACGCTCTACAAATGCCAAAATAGGATGTTATTTTAATGTATCTTTTTAACAGTAACCAAGTATTTTGTCCATCAAATAAACCCTTCCAGAGGTTGAGGTCTTGTTGCGTATTTGTCCCTAGAAGTAGGCCATATTTTGTACAATTATAGTTATACATAAATTAACATTTTAGACCCTCAAACCACCGTATGGTGTCAAAACTGACCACAGGCGTATATGAATATGTGCCATTTTGACATGTCCAAAGGACATTCCTTCTATGAGTTTGTTTATATTTTCAGTTGTGTTTATCTGTCTGTCTGTTGGTCAACAAAACTAAAGAACGGCTGGATGGATTGGTTTCATACTTGCACACCTGCAAAACGGACACATTTGACCATTACTGCTCTTTAAGTTGCTGCCACGTAAAAGTTGGTATTGCATAAAAATAAAGAAATATCACCCTGTAATCCATGACCAGGCGAAGATACATTGAAATCACATTGCGTTCAGACGCAAATCGCGATGCGGGAAAACCGATTCGAAACCACCTCTAGAAATGGCTTGGGATCGAGGCGCTTTCAATGTGATTTGGAGCGTTCAGATGGAGCCACTTGAAACCGGCTTCGGGGTAAACCACATGTAAAGCGCCTTGGGTGACTTCACATAAACACGGCCTAATATTTATGCGGTCCTCATTTGAGATTTAAGTCAATTCGCATAATACGACGATTGTGTAGATGAACTGAACTGAACTGTGTAAATACAGTAAGAAACTATAGTTCCACGACCTCATACCTTCGCCAAATGATGTTAATCTTTATGACTGATAAATTATAGATTATTGCCCCTGATTATGCTGATAGGATCCTCATTTCCATGAATTATATCAGTTGATCATATTCTCCACCAAAAGACAGTCTTATCTTAACAAAGAATGCCATTCCAGTATTTCCTCAATCCTCCAATTATGCACATGAGGTTCTTATTTGAATAAGTTATGTTTGATGACGTTCACCTTCACTTAACTTTCAAATACCCCAAGTATGAAATTCCAGGCAGTTACCATTACTGAATTACAACATTCTCTCATTAAATATGAAAATTTGAATCAATATCTGCCTGTGATTTTCTCGTTCTCAGTCATACCGCAAACTTGAATAGTCCTATCATGTAATGCTACTGATTTATAGAATATCCTCATGAATTATGCAAATTACATCCATAATTGCATAATTGCCTATTTTCATGACCATTAACTATGGAGAGCAAGGATTGATACACACTTTTTAAGCCCCTGTCTCCCAAACAGGCAGGCCATCACGAGCAGAAACTTCTACAGGCTCTCATCCCCCCCCCCCGGCACCATCAGGGAATGGAACGAACTTGAGCCTGGTGCGGCGGAGGCGGGGTCTCTCGCCCAGTTCAAATCTGAACTGGCGAGGACCCTGCTGCATTGAGCCCCCCCATCATGTCTTGTGTATATGTAAATATTACTAA
>NW_017802936.1:125734-130107 GCF_001625305.1 Branchiostoma belcheri
TTGACGCTCTACAAATGCCAAAATAGGATGTTATTTTAATGTATCTTTTTAACAGTAACCAAGTATTTTGTCCATCAAATAAACCCTTCCAGAGGTTGAGGTCTTGTTGTTGCGTATTTGTCCCTAGAAGTAGGCCATATTTTGTACAATTATAGTTATACATAAATTAACATTTTAGACCCTCAAACCACCGTATGGTGTCAAAACTGACCACAGGCGTATATGAATATGTGCCATTTTGACATGTCCAAAGGACATTCCTTCTATGAGTTTGTTTATATTTTCAGTTGTGTTTATCTGTCTGTCTGTTGGTCAACAAAACTAAAGAACGGCTGGATGGATTGGTTTCATACTTGCACACCTGCACAAACACACACGTACGCGCGCGCACACACAGACACAAACACACGCATCCTTTTTGTCTTCAAGTTGAACAAGGCAGTCCAGGGTAGTGTCAAAACTAGGATGTTTGCATCCTACTTTTGACACTACAATCTGCTACAAAAGGCATAAAACGGTTCTGACGTTTTATGGTTTACGGTTGCTATCGTTTTTTTACATGTTCTGCCTTAGCCCTTCTTAATTCAAACAGGTGTTTCCGTGTTATCGTCTGTGATTAGATGCTTATAGAGACATATCCTATCGCACTGCTGACAGTGCCTCTTCAGTTGTAATAGAGCCTTAGGCCGTGTTTATGTGAAGTCACCCAAACCGCGATTCGGGTAACTCACATTCTTCACATCTGGTCCACGTGCCACACATTCCTTTGAAACCGTGCCCGATCACAATTCACTTGAGCTACATTTATTGTTGTTTGATGAAAACACGCAAGGTAGCGTGTTATTAATGTCAGAGGTCAACGACCTGCTTGCTGGTGCCCCCCTCCCAGCGTATCTCGGCCGAATGCCGACGTGGTCCCGCCAGAGGCGGTGGAGCTCGTCCTAGAACGGACACATTTGACCATTACTGCTCTTTAAGTTGCTGCCACGTAAAAGTTGGTATTGCATAAAAATAAAGAAATTTCACCCCGTAATCCATGACCAGGCGAAGATACATTGAAATCACATTGCGTTCAGACGCAAATCGCGATGCGGGAAAACCGATTCGAAACCACCTCTAGAAATGGCTTGGGATCGAGGCGCTTTCAATGTGATTTGGAGCGTTCAGATGGAGCCACTTGAAACCGGCTTCGGGGTAAACCACATGTAAAGCGCCTTGGGTGACTTCACATAAACACGGCCTAATATTTATGCGGTCCTCATTTGAGATTTAAGTCAATTCGCATAATACGACGATTGTGTAGATGAACTGAACTGAACGTTAAATACAGTAAGAAACTATAGTTCCACGATCTCATACCTTCGCCAAATGATGTTAATCTTTATGACTGATAAATTATAGATTATTGCCCCTGATTATGCTGATAGGATCCTCATTTCCATGAATTATATCAGTTGATCATATTCTCCACCAAGAATGCCATTCCAGCATTTCCTCAATCCTCCAATTATGCACATGAGGTTCTTATTTGAATAAGTTATGTTCGATGACGTTGACCTTCACTTAACTTTCAAATACCCCAAGTATGAAATTCCAGGCAGTTACCATTACTGAATTACAACATTCTCTCATTAAATATGAAAATTTTAATCAATATCTGCCTGTGATTTTCTCGTTCTCAGTCATACCGCAAACTTGAATAGTCCTATCATGTAATGCTACTGATTTATAGAATATCCTCATGAATTATGCAAATTACATCCATAACTGTTAATTGCATAATTGCCTATTTTCATGACCATTAACTATGGAGAGCAAGGATTGATACACACTTTTTAAGCCCCTGTCTCCCAAACAGGCAGGCCATCACGAGCAGAAACTTCTACAGGCTCTCATCCCCCCCCCCCGGCACCATCAGGGAATGGAACGAACTTGAGCCTGGTGCGGCGGAGGCGGGGTCTCTCGCCCAGTTCAAATCTGAACTGGCGAGGACCCTGCTGCATTGAGCCCCCCCCCCCCCATCATGTCTTGTGTATATGTAAATATTACTAACGCGCTAAGGCACTTGACCCGAAAATCAGTTGTTTTATGTTCCCTTCTCGATTATTCTTTTTTATGTTTACCGAAGGAAAACATATTATATTTGCTCATTTCCTCTTCTCCAAACACCTAAAAATCGTAGATATTTTCGTAATTAGAGCTTGGAGGAAAATGAAATTCAGCATGCTGGTAGGTTGGTACGTTAGACATTGAACCTTGGTCATTTTGGCCAACATAGATGTCAGAAAATGATTTTATTGGCAAAAAATGGGTGAAAAAGTTGCATTTTAAGCCAAAAATCGAACAAAAAGAACGCGTTTGCAACATTCGAACAACCATGGAACAATGGAACAGCGTGTTCGATAACCGCGGTCAATGACCCTAGCGCTACGCACGGAACACCCGAGCGTTCCAAATATGGGCATCCGCCCTTGTATGACACGAGAAGAGATCGGTGGATCAATGTCAGCGGTAAGTTTTCATTTTTCTTCGTAAAATACGGCCATATGAATACCAGTCTCGAGTATAGAATATTGCATTGGGATTTTGGGTTCAATATCCACAAGTAGGACTGCAGATTTCCACAGAACGCCGGCGACTTTGTGTAATTTTTTGCATGTCACCGCCGGCTCAAATAAAAAAAAAAACACTCATAATTATATAATTTACACTAGCTCCTGACTTGATAGAATCTCGTATGTATAGAGATTTAGGCTTGCTGCCGTTTTGAAAATAAAGTAAACAGAATTGTGTTCATCTGTAACTATTGTCGACTTTGTAATGTGGGTGCGGGGCCGGGGGAGGGGGGCGTTTGTTTACGTTTATATAAACATGGATGTGACATTACATTTTGTCGTTTTGTCAGACAGTTTCAATCTTTTTCGGGATAATACAGTACAGTTCATGGGATAAGCATCAAATCGGGATTCATCGGGATATCCCGGGATTTTTCGGGAACCATGTTGACTAAGATTTTTACAGACAGACGGTGCGGCGCATGTTTGTTTCCAAATTATGCATGATGATAACATTAGCACAAACGGCTAGTGTTTCAAATATTTCTTTTTTTAATATCGAAAATTTTAGTGGCTTAATAATGTTTAGAACGATAACAAAATAATACAACCTTCTTGGTACTAGAATTTCTGTCTGACCTTGCGATGTGGACGGCCCTAAGTACTGCTTTTGATGTCACCCGACCCGCGCTATCTCAGATATAAAATCTAACACATCCACGTGCCATGTCGCCAGAAGTTCATTTTTCTCCTAGATAGGGGAGGTCGACGCACGGAGCTGCGGAAGGGAGATTAAACATTATACAAAAGAGGGGGGGGGGGGCGAAGCATAATTAAAAAGTTCTTTACGCCTCTTGGCTGTGTTTGCGATCAGCGACGAACAAGAATTGATACATTTCTGTGACTGGGCCACGTTGCCATAGAAACGGCACGCAGCATAGCTATCACCGCGCGGCGCCCAATCACAGCACACAGACGGGGACCCGCCCACTGGCTGGGCGGCAAGATTTCAAACTCAAAGGCTCAAAATTAAGTCATTATTAACATTAATAATGACTTAATTTGCATAATTAATGAGAAAATTTTATAATTATGTAATAACTGCCTGGAATTTCATACTTGTGGTATTTGAAAGTTAAGTTGAGGTGAACATCATTAAACATAATTTATTCAAATCAGGACCTCATTTGCATAATTTATTAGGAAAAACTAGAATGCATTGTTTGTTAATATAAGACTGTCTTTTGGTTTAGATTATGATAAAATGATATAATTCATGAAAATTAGGTTCCTATTTGTTAAATCAGGGGGGAATAATCTAATGTATAATTTGTCAGTCATAAAGATTAACATCGCATTTGGCGAAGGTATGAGATCGGGGAACTCTAGTTTTTTTATGTACTGGTTTCACAATTGTAACTTACAAAGCGCAACGGCTGCCAATAATCCTACGCTGTAGGGCTGGGCAGTAATGAAGATGAAGAACACTGCCGAACTCAATCCAACCATGTTGTCTGCGCTGTTGTTCGGAAAAGTCGGCTTACGTTTTGGCTACGCCAGCTGAATGTTTTAAAATATGCTGATGTGGACTGGGCGTTCGGCCATGGTTATCTGGTGATTGGCTGGTATTTTCTTCAGGAGTAGGTCAACATGGGCTAGCAGTCAAATCTCACTCGAATTTTATCTCAAATTTGATTCCATTTGTAGCGTGACCTACATGTAAATCAGGTTGGCCGATGTTCGGAGGGGAGGGTCTGAATGTGTGCCAGGGACTGTGACTCAACTGATGGGTTANACTTTATCTGTATGAAGGAGTTA
>NW_017802936.1:130127-137667 GCF_001625305.1 Branchiostoma belcheri
TATCTTCCGTGTACGCCACTTATTGGACTTACCTTTTACGCGAAGGTGACGCTTCTCTAAGTCGAGCACATTTCAGCGATAAGAGGCCAGGCGTAGCTGAAAGGGTTGGAGGCACACGCTATCTACAACAGACGTGTAGCAATTTTAGACAGCTGATAAGAATTCCCAGGAAAGCAAATATGTGCAAGGCTTTTCTTCCAGACACACACACACACATAAAACACTCTTCTATGACGCGTGGTTGGAATTGTTTCTTCGTGAAGACGATGTTCCAGCAGACGGTAGACTTTCTGGCGCCAGGCGAGTCACTTCATTCTCCCCGACTAAATCAAAGAAACCATCACCTGAAGCGCCTTTTACTTAAGGTGACATATTGGAACGTATAACGTATAACTTTCTCAACCTTGTCACGTTTCTAACGAAGATGCTCATATGGTGGGTTCAGAATGCCCTTAAAAGGACATTCTGAACCCACCATATGAGCATATTTAAAAATATGTTTACAGTGAGAATTATGTTACTTTGACATGTAATAAATGAAGTTATGTCTTTACACGTTAAAAAATATGTCATAAACTTGAATCGCTGTGTCACAGCCATCGTCCTTCTGACGGCTACTCAACTATGTCACAAACTCCGCTATGTCACAAACTCCGCTATGTCACAAACTCCGCTGTGTCACAAACTCCGCTATGTCACAAACTCCGCTGTGTCACAAACTCCGCTATGTCACAAACTCCGCTGTGTCACAAACTCCGCTGTGTCACAAACTCCGCTATGTCACAAACTCCGCTGTGTCACAAACTCCGCTATGTCACAAACTCCGCTATGTCACAAACTCCTCTATGTCACAAACTCCGCTATGTCACAAACTCCGCTATGTCACAAACTCCGCTATGTCACAAACTCCGCTATG
The DNA here is from genome assembly GCF_001625305.1 of Branchiostoma belcheri. Taxonomy (NCBI): domain Eukaryota; kingdom Metazoa; phylum Chordata; class Leptocardii; order Amphioxiformes; family Branchiostomatidae; genus Branchiostoma; species Branchiostoma belcheri. The sequence continues at coordinate 131,044 of NW_017802936.1, forward strand.
TCACAAACTCCGCTATGTCACAAACTCCGCTATGTCACAAACTTTAACTTTCCTACTTTTAACGTGCCTAGGGACTCACGTCAGGGGAATATATGAGATACGATGTACGTTTATCGTGACGGTATAAATACAACTTCTTTAGATGGATAAAAATAAAAGAGTACATTAAGTTATGTTTACGGACATGATGATAGACGGGTATACTTTAAGAGGTTTTAGCCTAATGTGTGAGAAGAAAAATAGTACATGGTTGACTTTATTGCGTAGGTAGATTAAGGAAAAACCTCTGTAGGTTAACATGGTCATGGTGGATAACCTGTTGCCGGATTTCTGGTAAGACTGCTCACGAACTTCAGTCGACCTTGGTTTGGTGGTGTTCGGGGGAAGGTTCTGAATCTCTCTCTCTCTCTCTCTGTGTTTGTGTCTGTCTGTCTGTCTGTCTGTTTGTAAACAGCATAACTTGAGAACGCTGCAGGGGCGTTTGTTGAAAACTATTTGAAGTACATGTAGGATAACTCAAGATCCGGTTGACGGATTGTCGTTATTTTTGGCATGTAGGTAGCTATAGTGATGCTTGACATCATTAGATGACAACTATGCAAATCAGGACCTAACTTACATAATTAATAATGAAATTGTATAAATCTGCTAATTGCTTCGGTGGCTAATGGACTCTCCTCTGCCAATTGGTTACTGCCTTGCCACCGTATGATCTGCTTGGAGATTATAAATCTGCTGCGTTCCATGATTCACACTTGTGGCATGTGTAAAAGAGGAACATTGGAAGATAATACAAAGGGCGACATTTGCTTTGGAGCAAATACATCCCTACATCCCCGTAACAAAAATGGACCTATCCTCCTCCCGCACAAATGGACCGTTTCTAAATCACCCCTGTCCAAAATGTGTAGTGTTCCAATAGTCTATACACCCATACAGCAATGGGATCTTCCAGTGCCTTCTGCTGTTGGAACATGTAGAACCCTGGTAGAACCAGTGTTCTATGTAGAACTGTCTGTTGGGGATTTGTGTGCTCTCTGTCCTACTCTATGGAGCAGAGGCTTGAACCCTCACAGCCACAGAGGAACGCCACCAGGACACCCTTGATCAAAGATGCCTGCGGAGGATCCTTGGCTACCGCTGGTATGACTTCGTCTCCAACTCCACGGTACGCCAAAGAACTGGTCAGCCGCCCATAAGATAAACAGGCCCGCCTGCGACTCTTTGGCCACTTAGCCAGAGCCGATCCACCCCTGGAAGCTGCCAGTCTACTGAAGGCAGCCACGCCTGCAGGCTGGTCCAGACCCAGACGCAGGTGGGGAGACCAGCTGAATGCAGACCTCAGCACAGTGGGCCTTGATGCAGCCACAGCCTGGCAGAGGGTGCAGGACAGAACCATCTGGAAGACAACTTGGAGAGGCGCGACGCTCCCCGGAGCATGCGGTCCTGAGTGAGTGAGTTGGCGATTTGGGTTTTCATGCTACAATCCCTGTTTAAAGTAAATAAAAGTATTTAAAAGGACTGAATCTGAATAGTTAAATTTCAGGTCATTTGAATGAAAGCTCATCTGTGTTGGTAGAATACATAGTTAAAGAGTTTGACTTGTTCCAACACAATAAGGAGAACTCACCATAAATTTTCGGCTGATCCCGTCAACCTTCGTCAGATTTGTGATGCAATCGCTGACTTTCCGGAAGTCGGAAACGTGATGACGTCAGGAGTGCATCAAAAGTGGCGGGAAGACGGTATCTCCCACCATCACGGTTCAGAGAGGGTTGGAATCCACGCTAGCCGACAAACTTCCGGTCATCCTTACGGGAACACATTTTAACTAAGACACGTCAGCAAAACAAGTTTTCTCGTCTAACACAAAACCAAAACGACAAGAATAACACCTCCCTTGCTGCTGATTGCATCCGTAAATGGGTAAAGAACTGTTCAGACCGAATCCTTAGAGATCCGGAACTCGCAGTACTCGCTAAAGGTTTAAACTACGCGACCTCGGAACCTGATATACCAGTGGTTGATATTATCTGTCAAACTGAAGTTGCCTGTCGGAAACTACCTGAAAGGGAGGCGAAACACTTTACGTTCGAAGGTTAACCAAGTTCTTAACAACAGAAAGAAAGTAGACTCGAATCTCTCGAAAGAGGAAAGTGCAGCCATCAAGTCACTTAGACAAGATAAGAACATAGTCATATTACCGGCCGATAAGGGACGCTGTGTAGTAATCTTGAACAAGGAAGATTACCAACAGAAGTGCCAGGCACTTCTTAACGACGACAAAACCTACATCAAACTAGGCAAGAAAGATCCTACCACAAAATATAAGAAACAGCTAATTTCAGTGTTACAACAGATTAAGGAAGAGAAGGGGATAAACCAGGTCACGTATAGACAACTGTATCCTACCACTGAGGTCCCTCCGAAGTTTTACGGCCTTCCTAAGGTTCATAAGAACGGGTTACCTCTCAGACCTATTGTTAGCAGTATTGACTCTATCACATATCGCAGCTCAAGATACATAGCCGATATCTTATCACCCCTGGTTGGTCAATCCCCTCACCACATTGTAAACTCACAAGACTTTGTGGAGAAGATTCAACAACAAAGAGTAGAGTCTGACGAAGTGTTACGCTCATACGATGTCACGGCTTTGTTTACGTCAGTTCCCGTAGAGAAAACACTAGACATCATCCTACAGAGACTTGAAACAGACACCACTCTCAAAGAGCGCTCCACACTTTCACCTACGCATGTGGTTAACCTATTGAAAGTCTGTTTAGATTGTACATATTTTGTATACAATGGAGAATTCTATCGTCAGATCCACGGGGCAGCTATGGGCTCCCCAGTCTCGCCGATTGTGTGTAATCTGTTCATGGAACATCTTGAACAATTAGCCATTAACACTGCTCCCAATCCCCCACTGTGGTGGTATAGGTACGTGGACGATACACATACGAAACTAAAAAGAGCACACGCTGACGAGTTTACTGAATACCTTAATAGTTTGGACCCCGACATAAAATTCACCACAGAAGAAGAACAGAACAAAACCTTACCTTTTCTGGATACCCTTACAGTGGTGAAAGACGATGGTTCGCTAGACATTAGGATCTACAGAAAACCCACCCACACGGACCAATATCTGAACTTTAGTTCTAACCACCCCCTTGAGCACAAACTGGGTGTCATTCGTACATTGTTTCACAGGGCGGACACCATTATTACCAACCCCCAAGATAGGGAGGCTGAGAAAGAACACATCACTCAGGCCTTGCTAAACTGTGGCTACCCCAAGTGGGCAGTTTCCAAGGCAACTGCCCCCAAACGTTCTACAACTGATAGAAACCGTCAGTCAAACTCTTCTACGAGGCAGAACAGAGGTTTAGTCGTCCTACCCTATGTTAAGAACACCTCTGAAGCTTTACGGAGAATCTTCGGGACACATGGCTTAAAAACGTGTTTCAAAACGACCCGTACGTTACGACAGCTATTAGTGGCCCCCAAAGACAGAACCCCCAAAGAACAAAAGTGTGGCGTGATTTACCACATTCGGTGCGCAGGCCAAAATATCAGAGGACCTTGCCCAGAGACATACATAGGGGAAACAGAACGGTCTCTCAAGACTAGATTTCTGGAACACAGGCGCCCCAGTTCAAACACATCGGAAGTGTCGCAACACATACACATCGAGTCCCCCGGACATACAGTTACATTGGACAAGGTGCGCATTCTAGATACGGAGCAGGATTACTTTGTGAGAGGCGTGAATGAGGCAGTTTACATCAGGGCCCACCAACCCTCTCTGAACCGTGATGGTGGGAGATACCGTCTTCCCGCCACTTTTGATGCACTCCTGACGTCATCACGTTTCCGACTTCCGGAAAGTCAGCGATTGCATCACAAATCTGACGAAGGTTGACGGGATCAGCCGAAAATTTATGGTGAGTTCTCCTTATTGTGTTGGAACAAGTCAAACTCTTTAACTATTCAGGTCATTTGGTTGTCGTATTAGCGCATAAGAGCCATTTTACGTATTTTTTAAGTGACACACACCAAAAGCTTAAATAACGTTCTGTGGGATTGTATCCAAGGATCTCTCATACAGAATTTCAGGTCATTTGGCTTAATTATTTGGGCACAGGAGCCAAAAATGTACTTTTTTGTCCGAAATAGCCCCAAATCCCTATTTTACACAATTTTAAAGGGGTGTATGTCACACGTGTGAATGACATTGTTTGGACATGTGCGCAAGGTATCCCCATACAGAATTTCAGGTCATTCGGATTTAATAATAGGACACTGGAGCCAAAAATGTACATTTTTTTCCAGAAAATAGCCAAAAAGCCCTATTTTACACTGTGACAATTTCTTAAGTGATGTATGTCAAAAGTGTGAATGACATTCTGTGTCCAGAGTATCTCCACACCAAATTTCAGGCCATTCGGATTTAATACCAGGGCTCCAGATACCAAAATGTAACGTTATATTTTTTGCCTAAAAATAGCAAAAAAAAAAACAACAACAAATAAATAAAACAATTTTAAAGGCTTGTATCCATGAAATAAATAAAAAAACATCTGGGGGGTATTTGCGCACTCTACCTTCATGCCAAATTTCATGTTATTTGGCCCCAAAATGGCAGAGTTGAATCCCTTCCAAGAAATGGCAGGAGAAGGAGAAAGATGAGGGAAAACAATATGTCTTCACCACACCACGAAGCCATAATTAACATGTACAAGTGCATAATCAATGAAAAAATTCTATAATTCCATAGTGGTAAATGGCGGGAATTTCATACTTTGTCGCGGCGGGATTGTCATTGGATGGGGAATATGAACAACTGATATAATTCATGCAAATGTTGATCTTATTTGCATAATCAATACGACAACAAGTAAAGCAAAAACTGGCAAAGGTATGGGGTCGTGGGACTCTAGTTTGTAATGTGGTACAAAGGCAAGTTAACATGGACGACCTGTTGCTGAATCTATGAACGTGTCTCTTGCAGGTTCAATTTTGCCGAACACAAACACAGCAAATCCAGCTCCCTCCCAGCTGGTTATCAGATGTGGTATTCTCTGCCATTTCAGATAACCCGCCGGTTGCAGGCGGCCGCCTCTTGTTATCGAGCGAACGCCGTTTTAGTAATCAGCAGAAGTTACTGGCGGTCTAATCAAGCCTGCTGGCGATGCCTGCACCTTCGTCGAATTTCGATTTTTTTAGTTATCCTCCTTCGAATATTTTTCACAGTAGCAGCTTTGTATTTCTGTGGTTTAGTAGCATTTTTTGGGCCGTTTTTTTAATTCGCCCGCACGCACTGGTTTGGGGGTCTTCAGAGGATGTTATCCATAAAATTAAGGCGGTGTGGCCTAAGCAGTCAGAAAACTTGAGCAAAGAAAAATATCTTTGTGACTTGTGCGATACAGAAGTTAGACCCTGTAAATCGTACAGATCTGATACTGTTTACGAAATATACTTATGTGCATTGTGTATTAAGGTTTTATCTTTTTAAGTTGTAACGGATACATGAAATATTAAGTCATGATAGAATTGTTTTAAATATTGAGAAAAAGGATTTGTTTTAAATTAGAAATGTCTCGATTATTATAACAGTGCTGACGAAATGAATGTTGCTTTTGAATATTTGTAAGGAACCTGCAATTCAGCCTAGAGGCTGTGAGAGATTCTTATTTTGAATAAACCATTCATTCATTCATTCATTCATTCATTCATTCATTCATTCATTCATTCATTCATTCATTCATTCATTCATTCATTCATTCATTCATTCATTCATTCATTCATTCAACATATTCTCCTGCAGTTCCAGAACAAGCTGCTAGGGAGCCCAAACTCACATCAGGACTAGTCCAAGAGCTACCTACCATCAAAATTCGTGACCCTAGCATGTCCAGATCATGAGATGTCAAAACCAGAAGTTCAGCTGCGGTACCATTACAAGCCGAGTTATCGTGTTTACACACGCTCAGACACAAGAACGCCAACGAAAACATGATATTAAACTTCTTGGCGAAGATAATTACCGCAGTTGTCACTCAGCAATGGAATTATCAAACAGAAATGCACGGCGATGGAGCCATTGCAATCTCGTAAGGAAGGAAAACGAAATCTACGAGGTTTACAAGGGCAATTTTGACATTTTTGATCAAAAATTAAATATCTTTTAAGAAATTAAATATCTTTTAAGATGTTTAATTTTTGATGCAAAAATGTCAAATCTAAAAATCTTCGCGTGATTGTAATTCATTTCCACTTTTCAACATATTTGTGGACTTAGATAACTGACATTTATGGTTGGCGCTGAAACAGCCCACCTGAGGAGCACTCATGGTACCAGAATGTAAACAAACATGGATAACATCTGTGTTTCTAACCTTTAAACCCACTCATAAGGCGTCATAGTTTGGCACCTCTACCTCTCGAATGGTATTTAAATGTGACGGAGTAGGGTTGATTCAACTTACTTTGTAAATAGATGACTTTTGTATTGTCCCAGTGTTACATAATGCAGCTTTAATAAGATGGCGTGATCATCTTTTATGTGAGTGATGATGTGTTTTTGGTCTATTGTTGATGGAGGTATTTGTTACAGTG
>NW_017802936.1:137687-139036 GCF_001625305.1 Branchiostoma belcheri
ATTGGTGAATACATAATGTCATTAACTATTTTAATTGTAATATTGAGATGAGAAAACTGTTCCCTGACACAGCAAACAGATCGGGTGAAAAGGGTGAAAAGTTCAAGCCATTGACCTACTTTTTCGCCTGTCCAAGGAGGCTACTTAGTATACGTTAGATAAGCATCTTTGCCTGTCTGAGCGCAGTGAGAGCGAAGGTGTTTCACAGGAAATAAGAAATTAGGTGTTCGTTACCACTGTCCCGATGTCGAAATGAAAGTAGATTTGGTTACGTTTCGGGACGATTGGAAAAAAAAGTTCTGAGTCCCTATCCTTGGGAACTTCCGGGTCCTGCAAGCAACCGGCAACCCATAATACTCTGACAAACATTTGACCAATCAGCAACCGCATGCTGTTGCAAGCATTACGTCATGTTTTACTTCGGTCATTTTCGGTAGAAATCGCTTCCCACGATTTGGCTGTTCAGAAGGGTGTCGGAACCGAGTGTTTTCCAAATAAAGTCAACCCAATGTTTGGCTATATTTTGACCCAATGTTTGCATACTCGCTTGGAGCACCTTGTCTATCATGAGAGTAATTTGAGTTTCCCAGAGTCTGTGGGTTGGGGGATCGCACAAAGAGCGCTGGTGTAGAAATCTGTCTGTCCTTGCGTTGTGCTTGTAAACATTTTTGTATCGTTTTGACGACGCCCGTCGCTCCATCATGCCGACGGGATCGTTCCCCAGCCAGCCGGCGCCGATCTCGTGGAACTCCGGCCTAAAATTAAAATAATATTAAACCCCACGTAAGTACATATGAAATTATAAGAGGGTTTATGAGTGGTAATATTTGAAATGGTCCACAAGCCGTGAACGTTCTTGATCGTCGTAACGTAACAGGTGATAACATAACAGTTGTGCCTCGCCTGATGGTCAGTTCTATTGCACTTCCGGCTTGCGTTGAACTCAGAAATCTTCAACAAAGATTATCTCCATGCCGTTACAAAGGTTCAGTTAACATAAATTGTTATCAATATTTCATTTCGTATCACAAATCTTTTTAAATCTTGTTTAATGCAACAGGAAATTACTTTGTAGCGGGCTGTATGTGTCAGTACGACGTGAAAATGCAAGTTAGATGTACTCGACTGTTCGGCACACAACAATGATAGGGGCGGAGTTAAAAATGTAGTCTTTGACAATCTTACCGTCGGCCGGTGGGTGGGATCCGCCGGTAGGTCTGTGTACGTGCCGCTGCCCTTGGCAACACATCGTGGGAACCCACAGCTAGAGCGGGAAGCCAAGCCTGTGTCGCCACGTGCACGGGCCTGCACGTACCGAATTGTCGCAGTTTCTTTTGATCGGCGTGAAT
>NW_017802936.1:139056-180928 GCF_001625305.1 Branchiostoma belcheri
AATTTTTGATGCAAAAATGTCAAATCTAAAAATCTTCGCGTGATTGTAATTCATTTCCACTTTTCAACATATTTGTGGACTTAGATAACTGACATTTATGGTTGGCGCTGAAACAGCCCACCTGAGGAGCACTCATGGTACCAGAATGTAAACAAACATGGATAACATCTGTGTTTCTAACTTTTAAACCCACTCATAAGGCGTCATAGTTTGGCACCTCTACCTCTCGAATGGTATTTAAATGTGACGGAGTAGGGTTGATTCAACTTACTTTGTAAATAGATGACTTTTGTATTGTCCCAGTGTTACATAATGCAGCTTTAATAAGATGGCGTGATCATCTTTTATGTGAGTGATGATGTGTTTTTTGGTCATTGTTGATGGAGGTATTTGTTACAGTGAGTGAGCCAGTCATACGTTTCTCACGAGAATGTAATAAACACGCTTTGAGACATTCAACCCAAAATTTTTTTTCTATTCCACGCAATTATGTGCGTTTTATCGGTCTTTGTGGCTTCCCTAGGTTCTACGTATTGCAAGTTCTTTGTCATTTTATTGTATTATTGTATTCAGGGTCATCTTGTATAAGCACGCTACGCTCACACGTTAATCACTTGGTTTGTAGAAAAGAGCATCAATAAACATGTCTTCAAATCATGACCTCATTTGCATAAATTTTGAGGAAGTGCTAGAATAGCCTTTTTTTGTTAAGATAAGGCTGTTATTATCTGAATATGATCAACCGATATAGTCCAGGATGGAAATGAGGATCTTATTTTCATAATCGATGAGAAAAATGTATCTTTTGGTCAGTCGGAATTTGTTTGTCCGTTTATGAGCAGCATAACTCAATAAGGTTTTTACACATCATGCTATCATCACGATATAGTACCAAATCCCTTGTGGCTGTTGCCCTCTGTTCGTGTTAAGACATGGGTGGTAGCACAGTGGGGTGGTAGAAGACGGGGCCTTAGGCCGAGACCCGAACAGTAGCAAAGCGGTATGCGCGGATGTCACCCTGGGCAGTAGGTTTTTCAAATGTTCTCTGGAAAGGGATGTCCCTGTCGCCAAGGTTGTATAACACAGCATTTATGGTCAAAAGAAGTCCGGGCACAAAGTAGTGTCGCACAGTACTTAAGAAAGCTGCTGAAATTCTTTCGTGCAGGATGGTGAGGTAACTACTGCTGGTCATTTTATGTTCGAATCACTGTGTGTTCGAATGAAGGTATTATATATGGGTATAATCATGTACAACACATTTGAGCCGACCACATATACGATGTTGTCAGCATTTTGCTGCCGAAGGATGGAATTCGAATCAAGCATTCAGAGTCCTAAAAACTGATTAGACAGGATCTGAAAATGCATCTTCTATAGAGGATTACTCCTTCCGGTCTCTCTTCGATGAAACTTTATCAAAAAGCAACCCTTACAGCGAATCCATCTCCATTAAATTTGCCATGAATAATACATGATAACTTTCACGAAGATTTAGAGTCTTCAGCTGCATGTGGACGTTAACGCCAACGAAATACCCTCATAAATTACTGAACTTATGTTGTCAAGCGTTGTGAGAGTTGGGCGCTTTCAAAGATTTTCTCAGATATAAACAGACAGGTAGTTAGCAGAAAAACTGGTCCCCTGACACAGCTGTCTTTTCTTCATTTGACACCATTAAATCAATCAAATTGTAAAACGTAATTCTTTGATTTGAGGACAAAATAGATTTCGTCTTTGTGAGAGTTGATAACACCTCGTTATTGTTATATTGACCCTCCCGTCTCGCTGACGTTATGTTTGATGTTTGTTGAAACCCAGCCTCTCTCGGGCTTCACCAGGTACAAACGTAGACGGCCGATGTTTCTTATGATACGGAAGAAACTGGCGCCGTCACAAATCCTCCAAGATCCGCATTACTTTAACATCGGTCATACTTCAGAACCAGCACTATATCTCCTAAGACCTGTGGGAAGATAAACGGATGCTCCGCGGCGAGAGCAAAGCACTTCCGCTCCAACACACCTGGCACATTTTTACCAACATTCAAAACTCCCGGATGTTCATTAGCATAAACGCTTTCTCTAGAGAGAGTAGTTTTTGCCAACGCCTCTGGGGCGGAGTCGTTGGTTAAGTACTGCGATGTAGTTGAAACTATTCTTAAAATCATTTAACATGGCTGAGGAGTGTAAGAAATGGTGATTTTGGGGTGAAAATTGATTTTGGCTCCGAACCTTACTTCCAGGTATAGCGCGCCAAGTTTGGCCTAGATTTCGCTCTTCGCCTTCCTGGGAGTGAATTTGCAACCCCTCGCGCAGTGGACGATTTACAAAATTACAGTACTAGGATTTTCTTTATTATAATTTACTCGGGTATAGTCAAGATTTTTGCCAGCATAAATCATTTCTGCCGGAAATTTTTGCTATTTCATCCTACGCAAAAATCCCCAATTTTGTCCATTGATTTTGGAGTGAAAATAATGTTTTTCTATTGATTTTACAAAAATTGAATAGGTTGAAGAAACCGGATTCAGCTGGTCTTGTAGCAGAAGAGACATCCTTGCGTCCCATATACAGTTATTCTCCTTCCGAATTATTCCACGGCAGGGACGGTCGTAAGACTTGAGGTGGTGCAGCTTCGAATAGAAACGCCAAATAAACTGGGGTGTGCCAACAATATAACTCAAGAATGGCTGGATGGATTGGTTTCATAATCGATGTATTGGTAGGGTTGACAAAAACTGGAAATGATGGGATTTTTGGTCCCCTAGTGGCTTCCCTTCGTACTGCAGCGGAACTTCCGATTTTGGTTGTTCGGGATCTGGACATGCTAGGGACATGAATTTTGGAGGGTAGGTAGCTCATGTGCTTGGGAAGGAGTCATGTGAGTTAAGGCTCCCTAGCAGCTTGTTCTGGAACTGCAAAACGGTTTGATAAAAAATCTTCAAGAGAGAATAACTAAAAAAACAGTTGACGGATCGTCGTGATTTTTGGTTTGTAGGTAGCTTAAATGATGCTTGACATGATTAAATTGTAATCATGCAAATAAGAATCTAATTTGCATAATTAATGAAATTACACAAATTTGCTGTGTTCGATATTAGGGCTATGAAACACTTGTGACATGTAATTGAGATCATTGACAGATATTGATTATGTAAGTGAAGACCTAACTTGCATAATCAATGGAAATTGGTACAATTTTATAGTGGTAACTGCCATGAATTTAATACTTGCCATATTTAGAAGTTCAGTGAAGGTGAACATCACTAAACATAATTTATTCAAACCAAAACCTAATTTGCATGATTTATAAGGAAATGCTAAAATAGCTTTATTTCTTTCAAGACATGACTCACTGGGGGGAGAATATGAACTGTTGTAATTCATGCAAATGATGCTTTTGTAATTTGTATAATTACCGTATGTACAATGTAGAATTAGTCAGTTTGAACGATTAGTCCCGTTTGGCGAAGGCAAGAAAGAGGTCGTGGAAGTCTTGTTCTTACTTAGCCCAAAGGCGTCTCCTCTTCCTTAGCCAAAAAGCTTTCTGCCAGTGAAAAATCATAGCATGCATATGTTCAGAACAGAAGATACAAAAACGGAAGTGCTGCTGCCACCCTATCTAAACCCCAAATATCATAGAATTCCACTCATACGGTATATTATTGTATAGCTATAAAACCATTCATTAATGTTATTGAAATTTTAGACTAGAAACGGTTTACCTTTCCGAAAACCCCTCGAAACCCATTGCCATCAAAAACGCTTTCTCTTTAAACAAAGGGGTGGAGGGTGGAAGAGTTTCGGGCCACCCGTGGTGTGGGATTTCGCGGGTCAAAATTATCCAAAATGGCGGGAGAAGAGCTGCATATTTCGTCTTGCGACACGAGTTCATGTTTTACTTGTTGCTACGCGCATTTTCCTGCATTGAGACGTCGAGTAGTCGCCCAACAAAGGAGACTGAAGGGTCATGTATAGGGACGGGCAAGTTCCCGACATGAACCGGCTTTCTTGATCGCCATGCCGGTACTAGCGCAGGCATGATAGTGCCCCAGACCCTTCACTGACGTTTTGCCGATTCCTTTTTCAGGTAGGGATAGACATGACATGGCTAGAAAATGATGGCTACGTAGTATGAAGTAAAAGAAAATAGCATAACAGAAGATACACGCACAGGCTTCTTATCATTAGCATATGGCAAAACCGTTTCGCGAAACTCTTTCTCTTTAGACCTAGCAGGTAGGGTTTCAGCCCCCCCCCCCCCCGCTGAAGGGTTTCAAAACCATGGTGGAGGTGGGTTCGGAAACCCTAAAAACCTATAAAATACCGTTTCCCCCTTTAGACTGGAAACGGTTTGCTCATTGGAAACGTTTTCCACCCCGAAACCCTTTAAGCGTTTCACTTTGATCTTCATTTTTGTTTCGTTAATAGTTGAAAACAAAACGCATGCATGTTTTGATTCCTAACAACAGTTTTTGAACGACAGTCTTCTGATTTTTTCTTGATGTTAACTTTTAATCCACACCATGCTGAGATACAGTATCATAGAATCTGGGAGAACTTATTTTGAATTGAAGAGTTAGAATCGTTATACAATCTATCAATCTATAAATGCGGTTGTGACAAGTAAAAAAAAATCTTTCTCGTTCATGTAATTCCTAGACCTTCATTTTTAATGTTGCTACTCAGTCACTCAGGGTACAATCCCGGATTTTACTTTGACTGTGAATAAAGACAGGAAATTATTCAACCATATCCTCTTTATTCTTCCAGATTCTTATGACAACCACTAGGCAACATATTCAAACATATTATATACCTACTATTGGCTATCTGATGAGCGAAGACCTCACGTTAATGATGCAAGACGGTAGAAGACTGATAGATCTTTTTTTCTTCAACATCATATCACAGATACTGGATACCAGTTGCATCGATGTCGTGAAGTCACTACAACCAAGCAAGACTATAGGTGTACGATCGCAAAAAGCACTAGCTGGACGTACGATTACAAAGAAGACTTACGCGTAACCAGACGCTGTGAGACGGAATTGCGACTTACTGAAGTCGATACGTCTGTGCACAACACGATATTGCACAGTCTGTACATGCACACACATTGTTTGTGTCTTTTGAAAATAACTGCATTTCTGACTCAGAGCTGGCAGAAGTTATTGCCTCGTCCACATTGCAACCTTGACGAAACATGTACTAACTTTCACGGCAATACCCTCAGAAAAACACGTAACTTCTAATTACAAGAAACATACGTTACAAAATAGAAAAACAAACCAAACACGTCAATAATACATGTACTCCTTAGAAACATGTACATAAAGTTGAGATATCGTTATCAATGATACTTTCGTCCCTGAAGAGGGAATTTCTTGCATCTTAAAAAAGGCGTCTCTGATCGGTTATTTGGGAACGCTTCCTGGAGACTGTTTTTTTTAAATCCAAGACCACTCAAAAAGCGTTAACAAGCGAAACGTTACATCGTGATGAAGTCAAACGAAAAATCTGTCGTAGACATGCAACCTGAACACAATAGACGTACATGTACGTTCTGGTCTATGGAAGACGTTGTTGATCCTATCTTCATGTATCAAATAAGTGCCAGTAAGATATTGCTTATTTAAGTTGTAAGTCGTACTTGAATTCTAAAATACATACTTGTCTGACGTTGTTTATGTCAGTTTAGTTGTGCTTACCACAGAACTCAAGCTAAGTCATCAGGACTCCATAGGCGTCTCATTCTGAGGTTTTCCACCACCGATTCTTATTATAGGCCCAAATTTCGTTTGTGTGTGGAATCTGCATGGGAACTGGATCTGCCAACATCGACAGTATTGTACAATTAAAATATTAACTATACATCTTTGAACCACAGACAAATCCCAGAAATAACCCATCATTTACACATTTTGTCAAATGCTTGAACAAAAATGAGATTGATTCATAGAATTTGATTTTCCAAATATTGTGAAAAGATGTACCTATTACCACAGCCGCCCACGAATACCATATTATAGCCACATAGTTTTGCTGGCGTTGCCACACGTATCCAATGTTTGGTAATCTCAAAGTTTACTGTAACTTCCGGCCAGGAGTAGGCCCATTAGCCACCTATTCTTTGCAGGCAGTCACGATTTGCCACGGGAGGTCTGTTCGAAGATTACCTTTTGGCACCTACAGTATGATGGGTTTGACAAATGTTCAAACCAGTAGGTCTTGAATATAGTATCAAACTGGGCAAGCAGTTGTTCCTGAATACAATGTTCGAGGGTCTGATGTTTACACCCAAATTATCACTTTCCCAGAAGAGCATACTGCACGGACAAATACAATAGACGCGAGCACTTTGACCTCCAATGCCAACGTCCTGACACATCGTAAGCGCCTCCCTCAATGACTTCACATATATTGCGTTTTTGTTGACCAATGATGTCCATTGTCTATCTCCATCTACAGCCGGGATCTGTATGACCCAAGATGTAAGGGTTCTAATGACATCGTTTATTCTGGCTCAACACTTTGTCAAGCTTTGTCCAAAGGCAGGCTTGAAGGTGTTGAGATCGCCACAGGTGGTCCAACACGTCTCTATCCTTTCATCGTCGTTTATCCATTATCGTTTGCCACATTGAAGGGCCTCTTCTGACGCCGATTCCGTATTAGCGGAAACACGGATCCCTTGCGTACTCCGTATCCCTAGTTCCCGGCATGTCAGTCAGTCGTCCGCTCTTCTCTTTATTCCGTACAATTCTCCGGAGGCACGAGTTCCAGGAAGGCACCATCGTTGGGGCATGCTTAGAATGCTTCGAGCTGTGTTTGAGTTTCTGCTGGTAGGATGACACTCTTGCATCATGAATGAAAACAAAACGATTTGAACAATAAAGCTTTACATTATCAAATTGGGTGACAAAACTGGTAAATGTGCCAAATAAAAGCAACTTACCTGAAGTATATACATTTTATCAAGCTCTTCAGGACGTAACTGTCCGTTTGTCAGAAATCAAATTTGTCTCGCTTGATGCAGCTGTAAAAAAAAGAACGACACTTATTCCAACTTTTCCTATTCCGGAGATAGAAAAAACAATGAAATTCGTTATGCAACAAGGTGATGAGGTAGATATGGCATTGCGACATACCATAGTGGTATGCATATACTGTAAGGCGATTGACTTACAAAGTTTCTTCTGACTGGAAGATTTTGATAACGTCAGCATCTCCACACAGGCTGCCGGGAACGCGCCGAGCTTGCCTCTGTGGTACCCGTACCACCAGCCCGAGTTGTCTGTTCTTAGAACCTCCACGATGTCGTTTATCTGGAGGGTCAGGAAACCGCACTGGTCCGAGTCGTATGGCGTGGAAACTTTTGCGAATCTTCTCTCCGCTGAAACAGGTGTACATATCTATGAAATGATGAAGAAATTATAGACTGAAACAAGAAGGAGCAAGACTTCGCCTGTACTTAAAAATGTTCACAAGAAAATGTTCACACAAAATGTCCCATTGCACCCACAACCTACTAGACTCCAAACATGAAACCCTCAATCTAAACCCCTTAAGTAACCTATTCACAATAAAAATACAAGAACATCATTGCTTTTCTACAACTTGAACTACTGACAAACTAATCAACAATCACCAAAAGCCCATTACAGCAACGTATGGACCTCCCACGACGCCCATTTTCAAACTTGACCTTGCTATCGTCAACGGTAACTTGCTCACAAAAATCGTGAAAATCCATTTGCAGATTCTCGAATTATCCTGTTAACAACAAAAACGACCAACACAAAAGGTCTAATTCATTTCCGACCTTGACCTTGGTGTTCTCAACGGTAGCTTGCCAACTAAAAATCATGAACATCCATTTAAGGATTCTCGAGTTATCTTGTTAACAAGAAAAACACAAACACAAAATGTCAACTGCAGTGATGAACCCCCCCCCCACGAAGCCCATTTTTGGCCTTGACAATGGCCACCCCAAAGACAACCTGCCTGCCAAAAATCGTGAGCCTCGGATAATTCCATCAAGAGCTATCGAGCATAATCTGCCAAACAGTGCCGAAAAGGTTTCATAGTCTTCTCGTCGAAGGCAACTAGGTTGTGGTTAGAGCTTGGATCTATGTTCTTAGAGACTGATATGGACTTCATCAGGTTGGTAAAACACGAGGGGTGTGAACACACTTGAAACCTCATCTTGTCTACTATTGCAGCGTCACCTTGCGACAAAGAGTAGCAAAGGTCATTACACCATAAGGAAGGCAGCTGACTTTCTGATCCAAACTGCCTCCTTGATCCAGCGGGTTCTTCTATTGTCTTCTCTTTCTTTAGCTTTCGCCCCCTCCCAGTCAATTATGCAGTTGTTTCTAGCAATGTGATCTGTCACTGCTGATTTCTTTTCTTCTTTTTGTGCATGTCTTTTCTGTGATCTTGTGTACTTCACAGTGTCCATGTTGTCAGCTTCCTTCTTGTGTTCTTCTAATCTAGTCCCAAAGGTGCGTCCCGTTTCCCCTATTATGTAAACTTCACTGCAGCTCTTGCACGGGATCTTGTATATGCAGTCCGTTTTTGCCGTGTCCTGTAGTTTATCTTTTGGGTGGACCAACAGACTCTTCAGTGTGGTTTTTGGCTTTACTGCGGTGGAGATATTGCGTTTTCTGAACACTCTTTCAATGGGATCGGTGATTCCTTTGACATAGGGGATGATGACCCCGCTGGATCAAGGAGGCAGTTTGGATCAGAAAATCAGCCCCTGTAATGAACCGGGACGAGGGGGGATACAAGCTAAGCCACGTTCGGGATAGTGTTCTCGCCCTAAAAGCGCCACCTACATCGGCTACATATAGCGGCGAGATGCAGTACTCCAGTCAGAAGCTCTGAAGAAGGTGTCTGGCAGACACCGAAACGTCAGCAAGGTGAGATTACTGGTTGTGTAAAAAAAAAAAAGAAATCCCCTATCTCTTAAGTCCTACCAACCTGATGAAATTATTTTCGGAAGCTGATGGAACTGCAGATATAAACCGGTAGGTGTCATACTTTGTACCTTGTACAATTGTTGTGCAATTAAGTTATTATGTCTTGAAGAACCAGTCACCCGGACTTAGTTTAGTGCCTAGAATAGAAGTAGTCTCTTGGTCTTATTATGAGAAAACCCGTTAAAATGACTGTCTGCACCTGCCGGTGTTCCTTTATCACTGGATGTTCTGTGTGGTCTCATATCAGGTTTGTCGCCGTTGACTCGGCCGTTATGTGTCGCCGTCGCCATGTTGTTCATCTGGACATCGGAGTGTCTCCGACTCGAGGTCTTCCCCCGTCTGCACAGGAGGAAGGCCAGCAGGAGGAGGACGACCAGCAGGCAGATAGCGGCGGCCACGCTGCCGGCAATCACCAGGATGGTGTACAGCTTACTGCCGGACATTAGACCCAGGCCTACTAACGGTAAACACAGACACTAATTAATGTCTGCAAATACCATTCTCTCTTATACCATACAGTAAAACTAATATCGGTAGATCAGGGCGGCCTGCAGTTTATCTATTACAAGATATTGACAAAGAAACTGAAAAACTCGAGTCGTTTCCTTCAAACTTCATACTCTCCAAGCAGAGGTTTGGGCTTTGGCTTATTTTTGGCGTATTTATAGTATTTTGTATCAGGCTTTCTTTTATATATTGGTATCTTCATACAAAAGTACATAATTACATAGTAAGTTATCATAAAAATCACTAAGGCATCGGACGCTTTTTCACGCGCTCGAACTCGCGGCGATCTATCACTAGTTGTAATGGAGTGGTCATGAATGTTGAAAACATTTGTGTAGAGAATATACTTGAAGAAGAAATGCATCCACACTGTTCATGAGCCCTTCACCCTCCGCGTTACAAACGGGAAACACTGTGAGACGGTGTGTCCTAACTTCGCAGGTTTTTGTACTTTTGTTGTATTCAGAACTCAGTGATGACTTTAAGTGAACAAAAATAAGAGCTGAGTTCTCTGATATTTCAGCTTTATTTTGATGCTAAAATTGTGATTTTGTGTACTTCTCCTCGTCTTACCTGAGGAGGGTTGTATCTAACGCAATCAGTCAGTGTTTCTACTGAAAACCCGGCTTACGCAATCAACGCGGTCTCATGGGAAATGCAGACGACAGTGGTGTTGACGTTGTTTTTCTCGAGTTGGTTGTCTACATAACAAATACTCAGAGACCAAAATTTCTACTGTTTTGTAAAGCTTTATGTTCTTATGTATTTATGTATGTATGTATGTATGTATGTATGTATGTATGTATGTATGTATGTAGCAGTTGTGTGACTGCTTGGCAAATGTCTTTTTCTGGGCACGATCCGCCGCTACCAAGTGACCCTCTTCTCAGCGCCATCATTATTATTGGCGAAATTCTGTTTTTCGACAAAACGATAAACAACTATATAGAACTATACATTGCATGCAAATAACACCTGTATGCATTGACTATGACTATTTGCCTTTTTAATTAGAAAAGTCAGTGGCAACAAACACGGCTTACTTTTGCATAAACACCTCAGTACAAATCAGTAAAAAAATCCGTCCGAACTTAGCACACGTCCGATCTTATGGCTTTTCTTGCGGAAGAATATTAATAAAATCGTGTTAGAAAGATGCCTTTGGTGGTTCTCCTGTGTAACAATGATTATCACAAACAGCTACGGTGACTTCATCTGAAACTCAGAACGAACACCTCAGTTTCCCCATGCCAAAAATGCAAATTGATTTAATTTTGGGCAATTTACCGTCCGTTTTTGATTCCAGCTTGGTGACTGCATTCACGACTGACAGGGACACCAGGACCGACTCGTGGTGCGGTTTGCCGACGCCGTTAGCCGCCACACAGGTGTACTCTCCACTGCCGTTAGCCTGGGACCGCGCCATCTTTAGAGTCCGGCTGCCGGTGTAAACGGTCTGCACGATAGATCTGACAAAGCAGTATGACAGTGTTTGTAGCAATGTGTTTCATTGCTAACCATATCCACAAAGGGGCATCATGTAACATTTTTGCACAAAAAATTTAAAAAAATTTACTAAAAATCTTTGTGTGACTGTAATTTACTTACCTGTTTTCAAATATTTGTGCAATAATCTCACATATCTGACATTCATCAATGACGCTAAAGCAGCCCAAACTAGGCACACTCAGTTTGCGGTACCCTCACAAAATACCAGAATGTAAACAAGCATGGCTGATTACATGACAGGTGTGTTTCTAGCTTTTTCACACACTCGTAAGGCAACTCCACTTCAGGAATAGCACTTACATGCAATAGAATAGGGTTGATTATATTTGATTTACCTACATTGTCAAGAAATGACCAGACCCTTTCATTCTAATGCTAACACCCAAGCCATCAATCAGTTAAAGGTAAAAATTATAATCACAGGGTGTTCAACTGTTTGTACTTTGAGATGACTTGCTACCCACCATATGCAATGGGAATACTCTATCCAATATGTAGTTAAAGAGTTTGACTTGTTCCAACACAAGAAGGAGAACTCACCATAAATTTTCGGCTGATCCCGTCAACCTTCGTCAGATTTGTGATGCAGTCGCTGACTTTCCGGAAGTCGGAAACGTGATGACGTCAGGAGTGCATCAAAAGTGGCGGGAAGACGGTATCTCCCACCATCACGGTGGCGGGAAGACGGTATCTCCCACCATCACGGTGGGAGATACCGTCTTCCCGCCACTTTTGTTGCACTCCTGACGTCATCACGTTTCCGACTTCCGGAAAGTCAGCGACTGCATCACAAATCTGACGAAGGTTGACGGGATCAGCCGAAAATTTATGGTGAGTTCTCCTTCTTGTGTTGGACCAAGTCAAACTCATTAACTATGGATTCTACCAACACAGATGAGCTTTCATTCGTCTATCCAATATGCTTTTGCTGAGGAAAATAAAGACCGATTACGATGATCAATGAAGGAATTCAGTAAAACGACCCTAACCTTAATGGGTCTGGATCTCCTGTTCTTAGCCAGCTGAGACTAGGGACTGGGTTTCCTTCCGCAAGACATCGTAGGATGACGTCTTCACCTTGAAGAACGACGTTGGCCTCAGAGATGTTGATTATTTTTGCCGGATCTAGAAAGAAAACATGTCGTTTCAGATTTACCACTTGATCAACCTAATCGTCATTTAAAGGCATTCGTTATATGCATTAAAGCCGTACAGGACCACATGTGATTGATACCGCGACATTCCTGTTTCCAAAACGATAAGAAAAAGAAGGATAAGACTCAGGGTGAACAAAGCCAAGATGCTTTAAAAATCAACAAGGAAACCGGAACCATGAGCTCTTATTTCTTTGTCAGAAGACTCAGAACTTTGAGTTAGCCGTGGCTGACAATAAATTTTTGTAGGGATACCCTACCTTTCGTTCAGCCCAGTTATCATCATCTTACATGAAAGTCTACCAGACAATAGAGGTGAACTGGAGCTACATGAGGGGTCGTTTGGCGTAGCTGCAGAGTGCTCGACTCGGAACTAAGAGGTCCCGGGTTCGAGTCCTGACATGCCACCCATCTTGTGTCCTTGGGATAGGCACTTTACACGACTTTCCTCACTTCGCTCAGGTGAAAATGGGTATTGTATTGTCCAGGTGGCGACATCAATATAAGTTGAAAAAAACTTGAGTGTGCCGTCACCACGTCTTGTGACTATATGTTGGAATGTAAAAAAAAGCTGGAGCTACGTACATGTGACTTCCAGGAACACGCTGTCTGTCTCCTCCCCGCCGATGTGTTTGGCCACACACGAGTAGTTCCCAGACTGGGCCCTGCTGACTGACGCCAGGAACAGGGTAGACATGTACGACTGGTTACTCTCCTGTGGAGGATAAAATGGAATTTCCAATTATATATATATATATATCTTCAACACTATAAATAATGAGGTACAGTAGAACCTGTCTATAGTGACCAATGAGGCTGATCAGAAGTGAAAACTCAGGTCATATAAAAGCAGATACCTGTTCAGACACTACGTGGAAGGTGTCAACAATGGCGTCATCCTTCCTCCAGAAGAGCGGCTGTATCAACGCTCCTGGTTGGTCAACTGTGCAGTTTAAGGTCAATGACGTAGCCTCAACAATCTGCAGAGGGCTTGGGACGCCTACTTGAACCTGAGGTGGAGCTGTGCAGATGTATAAACACATGTACTAATCTTCATCTGTCGATAAGTGATGGACATCAATTCATCTGACATGAGTATGAGGCACTAGTGTATACCATGTTCGTATCTATAATATATCAAAGATCTATATGAAGGCACAGCCTTCAATTTTAAATGTTGAAAGTTTTCACTGCTTACTAAAGAAGATTACCATGCATCTCCAGGAGAACATAGTGCTCCTCCTGTCCAATAACATCCAGCAGGCTCGTCAGGACGTACAGACCCTCGTCTTTGGTACCTGCATTCACGATGGTCAGGGAGCGGTCCTTGGTCAGGAAAGCTCTGTTCTGCAAAGGGACGGTAAAATGTTGATGTCCATATGGAATATCCCTGGTGTGTGCGTGTGTGTGTGTGTGTGTGTGTGTATGTGTGTGTGTGTGTGTGTGTAGTGTAGTGTAGTAGTGTGTGTGTGTGTGTGTGTGTGTGTGTGTGTGTGTGTGTGTGTGTGTGTGTGTGTGTGTGTGTGTGTGTGTGAGTGTGTGTGCGTGTGTGTGCGTGTGCGTGTGTGTGTGTAACTCAAAAGATGCAGCGTCATAATCAGACTGAAATATACTGCCAAGTTATATCCACAACAAGTCGTTTTCCCAGATAAACTTCAAGGCCCATATATATATGTATATGGATATCACGAGTAGGTCGCGGGAAAAATTACCCATATCCTATTCGTGTCTCCAGCGGGACTCATCTAGGATACGTTTGGGATGAAACAGATTTCACAAATGCCAGATACAAGTGGATCACATTTGACTCAAGTACCTCGAGCGGCCCGAAGGACATGGTTGAGTTGGTTGCCGGAGAGAACATGTAGACAGCTCTCCTGGTGCCGTACATCCCGCCGGACAACTTGTTCCACGTCAGCGCGAAGAGACGGTAGTCCTTACGGAAGGAGGCCGGTAGGGTGACCGAGTCGCCCTCCATACCCCGCACGGTGATGATAGTAGGCGTGCTGGGCTTGACTGTTGCAGCTGAACAGGATGTTTTACATTTTAATGACAATGATCTTTATTGCATATATGTGCCTTAATGCAGTGGCTTAATACAATGGGCTTAATACTTCAAGTTCTATATAAAAGAACCAAGAAAAGCATTATCTATAGGCATTGATTTACATAGGGTGGGTATTCACAATGATCTATTATACAGATAAACCTATCCTTTACAGCCTTTACAGCTACAGAGGATCGGAGATAGAATCACGGGTGTTGGAAAACTAACGTAACGTTTATCTTGTAATGTGATTATGCTGCAAACCATATCGCACAGCCTACAAGTAAGCGCATTTAGATCTGTTTTGCTAACTTTGTAATAAATCTGGATTTTAAATGTTTGAGATATTAACCTCCATTTTGTGATAATACAGAATGTTACATGCATTTATTGAGTTTCCTTCGAAGGTAATGAGCACATTTGTATCAAACAATTTATTGAATTTCAAGTTGAACAAAGAATTGTGAAAAAAGGTCAAAAATCTTTATTAAAGTATATGTCATTAATCGTCTTTGGAAATGTCTTGGTATAATATCCAATAACTTTAGCCATAAATATGTATTTGAACTCGGACATAAATGCAATTCTTCTTCTCTAAAGCCAGTCACTGTGCCGCAGGTGTACTTTACAAGCGCGCGCCTGTACCGGTATTTCAACTTAATTGGTCCCACTGTGACACAGCGGCAATATGTGTAATGGCTTGTGTTATTTATATTCAATAAAACATGACGAAGAAAACAATTGCAATCTAGTTACTGGTAAATCTTCCCATAGATAAATACGCGTGCGAAGGGGCAAGCTACCAAAACATGCCAGTAAAGCTAATGGCTTACTTTGACATGATTGGCTATAACCGTTCAATGTAGATGACCTTGTAGCGAACATGTAAAAACAAGCTTACCTTCAGCACAAATGAAGGTGATTGCGGCCACGAGAATGGCTGTTACTTTGTCCATCGTATCACTGTGGAGGTTGGATGTCAGGTAAGTTGGTGTCTTCCTGTAAAACATAACAGTGATGATTCTGGTTGCCGAGATCGTAGGAAAGGGTAATTATTATAATGCTATTGGTTACAAAGCTCACCGAGTTTTCCGTAGCAAACCTCACATGTATCATAAGGCCTTAGGGGAACTTTTTGTGAAATGATCCATTCCGGATCATACATTGCGAGTGTCATCGCTATGTGATTTGAAAGGGAAAATATCTTCGCCTTAAGCATCTTCAAATTTAGAGCCGCTAGAAACAGCACGTAGTTATTAAGCCCGCTTCCTGTTATCTGAAGGAATAATGGGAGGGGATTTGAGAGCGTGCAAAATTGTCTCATCCATCATCCAGACGGGAGAACAGTCATCGCCGCGATGATCTTCATGAAAAGCTACGGCAGCAGCCTGGGTGATACATCAACCGGCACGGTACAGGCAGGAGGTGTGTGTGTGTGATTGTGTGTGTGTTTGTGTGATTGTGTGTGTGTGTGTGTGTGTGTGTGTGTGTGTGTGTGTGTATGTTTGTGTGTGTGTGTGTGTGTTTGTGTGTGTTTGTGTGTGATTGTGTGTTTGTGTGTGTTTGTGTGTGTATGTGTGTGTGTATGCGTGTGTGTGTGTATGTGTTTGTCTGTGTGTGATAATGTGTGTGTGTGTGTGTGTGTGTGATTGTGTGTTTCTGTGTGTATTTGTGTGTGTGTGTGATTGTGTGCGTATGTGTGTGAGGTACAATGAACCTGTATCTAACGGCCGTTGTTATAGTTATGTCTGTCTTGTCACGGTCAATGGAACATTAGCTTTTCAGTCTGGTACTGGATTACGTCACCTACCGGAAATAACGTTACATATTCAGCCGGCATTTCCGCACTTTTCAGACGATTTTGACGCACGCTGTGGCCAGAGTATGGTTCAACGTACGACCCCGTATGTACTTATACACAGAAAGATTAGCTTAGCCACACGATTCACTACCGGCGGCAATGTGGGATGCTGTTACCTACTCACCCGGCAGCTGTAGAAGTCCTTTAAGGCATGATAAGGTTTTATTAGACAATGCCTCTGATGAGACGATTGTCTACCACAATTTAATCAATTTTTGGGATGGTCTTTATCTTAATATATGTTAGAATAAAATATGTAAAAGACATGTTTTCAACGAAAGCTTCCTAACGCTGGTCCTCATTAAATAGATACGTGTTTTGGTTTATATCGGTATGGTCAAGTAACATAGTTAATATGTGTGTGTGTGTAGTAAAGCTACGTGTTTTGTTGTGAAAGTCAGAAGTAATAGTATACATATGTCATATAGGCTATACGTCATCTGCTAAGCTTGAAACACTACAGCGATACTCAACCAACTGATATGCTGAACTTCGTTTCTTTATTCACCACCAGAACTCGAACATTACTCCTACTCCACAGACTACACGGAAAGTACATTATGGGCTTGCTCTGACGCTCGATACTTTTGATCTCTTACAGCTACCCAGGCAAATGTTCATCACGGACTAATGAAAGAGCTTATTTGCTTATTCGTGGCAACTTTTTCTGGCGCCATAACATTTGAAATCCATTATATTTCAGACCGAAGTTGTCTGGATCAGAATATGGAGAAATTTACCGTGTTATCAGTTGCTCACACATGCAGATCTGTTAGCCAATGTTCCTGTGAAATAAAGATATGTATTTTAAATGAAGAATAACAAAAGGCATTGCATGAAATGCAATATCTAAGCAAGCGTTAAAGCACACGTAAAGGTTCATTTTCTACAGCCGACTGAAACCTGAGAAAAACAACCTTTACGCATGCTTTAAATGCCTAGATATCGGATTGCATGCAGTGATGAGGAAGAGATAGTCTTTTGAACTCTCGATTTTGAAACAATATGTACTTCCGAAGGTTCTGACCAAAGTTTAGCACCGTCTTGTAAAGATTATTTACGATTTCTTAAGCAATGAGGGAGGTACAATCAAGTCGGCACTGAAACTCACATAATGTAACGCAATTGAATAGCACTAACGTTAAGGTGCGTGGTAATTTATATTCATGTTCCGTAGCATTGAACACCAAAATCTGCCGATAAAGTGTTTTACTGCAATTTATTATGACATTTAGTTTATTGATTTGCATTTTTTACATAAATTACGGAAAAGGAATTGATTTTGACAATAACATAGTGTAATATCGATACCATCATGATCAGTGTTGGAATTTACATCGATTTTTGGAATTCTGGTCGTCGGTAAATTTAAAATTTCCTGTTGCATTATGTAGGGGAGGGGGGTGATATTCGTTAGACGTTGTCGTAATTGGTACCATTGGGAAAAGTTCCCCCGAGTGAAGTCGATAATAGACTGGTAAAAGGGTTGCTAAAACCACTCATCTCCAGACCGAGGTGCCTTAAAATCTTCGACCATTATGTCTAATGCAACAAGCCGGGCGTCAAAATAGTGCTTTTAAATGGATATTGCCTGTTAGACTCGACAGTGATGGGGTCGAAAATGTTTACTCTCAAACAGATATTTAGTGACACTCGTCACACTGACGTTCTAAAGACAGAGCGGTAGTGTCGATGTTTAATCAGCTGCGAATGATTTGAAGATTTTCCACAAAATAGTTTGAAGAAGTGCGAACATACACAGAAACAACGGCACGTTTAAGTAATGAAATTTTACCAGTTTCCTGACCTTCGGGTGTCCCTGTGAGCGTAAAAGCCTCATACACAAGAAGTAAAACAAACTAATTACATTGCAAAGCAAATACCGAAGAACGTATGTCAAACAGTTCAAGCTGAATACAAAGTCTGTTTATGATCGCCATTGTGGTGGTAAGTCACCTTTGTCCTGTAGAAAGTTTGTTACTGATTTGATAGAAAAAGTTTCACCTTGAAACACGCAAACGATTTTCTTGCTCCTGATACATCTTAATTCCTCTTGCGTGTCGATATCTTCGGGAAAGAACCCTGACGGTCAGCGCAATTTGTACTTGCTGCCACCGATCGTGATAACCAGACTCAGCACGTACCCTGTGCATACAAAACAGTATTGCCCCAGGAGATGACTCAACATGAAGCAACCCTTGCCACAACGTCCACAGGTTTTAACGTTGAATCAACGACGGTGAAAGTATATGTATATGGAACAGATAGACAGACACAACACAAATCAAGATAAAAAAGGCCTCTGTCAAGCATAAACGAATATGGCCTCCCTAACACTACCGAACACAACCCAACCATGGTTGGGAGTAGTTCGGGATCAAGGTCGGTTGTGCTTGGCTGAGATTGGCTACTATACTATTCGGTTGTTACCTTCGCCAAGAAGGTTATGTTTTCAGTAGCGTTTGTCTGTGTGTGTGTGTGTGTGTGTGTGTGTGTATGTGTGTATGTGTGTGTGTGTGTGGTTTAGCAAGATAACTCGAGAAGCAGTGAATGGATTGGAATGAAACTTGGTAGGTAGGTAGGTCTTCATGAGACCTAGAAATGATTAGATTTTGGGTCCCCTGGCGGCTTTCCTAGGTACTGCAGCAGAACTTCCGGTTTTGATATCTCGTGATCTGGACATGCTAGGGTCACGAATTTTGGTCGGTAGATAGCTCTTGGGGTAGGGAAGAAGTGACATGAGTCTGGGTCCCCTAGCGGCTTGTTCTGGAACTGCAGGAGCATTTGTTGAAAAAATTTCGAAGGATGATAACTCAAGAACCGGTTGACGGATTGTCATGATCTTTAGTATGTAGGTAGTTGAAGTGATGCTTGACATAATCAGATGACAATTATGCAAATCAGGAGCTAATTCTATAAATCTGCTTTGTTCGATAATAGACCTATGAAACACTTGTGACATCTACTTGAGAACGAGATAAAACATCTGAGGATATAGATTATGTAAATGAGGGCCTAATTTGCATAATTAATGGCATAATTAATTAATTTCATAGTTGTAACTTGGGAATCTTATACTTGCCACATTTGAAAGTTAAGTGAAGCTGAACATCAATAAACATAATTTATTCAAATTATGATCTCATTTGCATAATTTATGAAGAAGTGCTATAATAGCCTTTTTGTTAAAATAAGGCTGTCATTGGGTGGAGATTGAATATGATCAACTGATATAATCCATGCAAATGAGGCTATTATTTACAAAATCGATGATTAAATTGTATAATTCGTCAACCGCAAGGGTTAACATCACTTGGCGAAGGTATGAGATCGCGGAACTCTTGTTTTACAATGTTTTTAAAAAACATTCTGGAGTCGATGGGATGTTGGAACATGGTTGGGGACTGGTTGATAGGTGGTTGGGAATAGGTCAGCAGTTGATTATCGATTGCTTTCGGCTTAATGATCTCAAGAACCGCTTGATGGATTGAGATTATCTTTGGTATGTGGGTAGTTGCTCTGTGGCTCTGTGTTTTAGCGTGCATTAGCAGGTTGTTGTAGAAGTGTGTACATTTTCACCCCCTTTTTTGTAATATGTTGGTTTAGTTCTTTGCAGGCCATCCATCCTAAAGTTTCTATGTATATCCTCTGACTTGTGGTCAATGTGTCTGGGTAATATATCTTCTTTGTTTGGTCTGGTCATTGACATGAAAGTGGCCTAGGACCTGTGGTAAATTTGTGAGAGATACGTAGTACCCATCAAAGAATACAAACCATGGTAATAACACACCAAACGCCTGTTCATGGCAGCCTGTGCATGGCAAATGCTCACTGTGCCATGTAGGAACTGCCATTGTTCTTTGGATGAACACCTAGTAGATGTTTTCCCATTGGAGGTATGCATGTTGTTTTGTTTCCTTGAGATATTTGGATTATATGAAAATCATACATGTAATTTCAGTCTTGTGTGCATAATCAGCTTGTGAAATATAGGTACTAGTAAACCGTTCCAATGCATTGTTCTGAAACACTTAAGAGCCCTATTAGAATTTGCATTTACTGTGTTTTTGAGAGGATTTTAACGGAAAAATTAGAAACATTCATATAACTGTTAAGCATTCTATTGCAAGAAAAAAGCATGAGGAAAACAATATGTCTTCACCACATAGTGGTGAAGCCATAATCAATAAGAAGCGCAATAATGATTTATGGTAAAGCGAATGTAGACGGATTGCATATCGGATAACGTTTAGCACTTTAAGTTCCAGGACATCACATTTTTGGGAAGGTTTCCCAGTAGTATGAAAGGTGAAAAAGCTATCGGTGAGAACTGGGTAGATGATGCTCATGGTGAAATGTTTCTGCGTACATTTCCCTTACTGTTTATCTCTCTGTCTTTGTTTCTCTATGTATATGTAGACATAATCATAATGATTGACAGAACTGCCAGCAGTAATTATGGTTTCATATTGAAACATAAAGTTTCTCCTCTTCCTCCTCCTTCCCCTTCTTCTCCTCCTCCTGCCATTTCTTTAAATGGATTCAATTTCTTCATTTTTGGGCCAAATAACATACAATTTGGCATGAAGGTAGAGCGGCCAAATACCCCAAGGCAGTTTTGAAATTTTGTTGTTACAGGCTTTTAGATTGGTTTTATTTGGGCTTTTTGGCTGTGTTATAGGTAATGTACTTTAGCAGTGTGTGACCATATTTGGGTATGGGGGCAGGACCTCCATGCCCAAATATGGGCATGCAGGCAGCAGCAGGTGTGGCCATGTTTGCAGATGTGGTTGTTGATTGGCTTTTCACTTAATTGCTTTATCTGCTAAAGGACACCTGCGCATGGTGGCACATACTTATAATAGGAACAACAAGTAAAATCTGAGATTTTATACCTCCGGGCTTTTTATTGTACATTTTATATGTTGTTTACAACAACAATTGTTGCCCGCCGCAGGACTAGGGTTTTAAACAAAGAATTTATCGAGACCGGACACCCCTCTGTGCGAGGGGTCACCTTCGTGGACGAGACCGACAATACCTTATACACGCCAAGGGTCAACGGTCGCGACCACTTTCGCGCTCAAAGGGGTGTTCTGAGGCCACCATAAGGCACAATTTTCACGCCCGAAAACACATATACAATAAAAACAAAAGAACTTGCATCATCTACAGGCCAATAGCAAAACATATACCGAGTCTAAAAGCAATCCGTCCACCCAAACGCGAGAAATAGCTGCGAACATGAAAATCTAAATCTCTCACAAAACCCTTCCGCGGAAGGATTTCTCCTCCCCCGGAGGTAATTACTTTGTTTACAAGTATTGGCCAGGAAAAAGAGTGTCTTGGGTTGTAAATCGGCGGAAACATGTCACGTAACCTACATGTTGATATACCTTGCTATTTTTTAACCAACATGTAACGTCTTTTAACCAAATTAGCTACCGATACATGTAGTTGTGTGGTAGGTAATGTCATTGACCTTTTGCTGACACTGTTCCCTATGATTATGGGGGTCCGCTGGAAAGTTTTTCATAATGCCTGGTGCAGTTTTTACGTAGCACGTACATGGACACACATGTAACTACATAATATAATTCTTCCAACTAAGACCATAACATAATGTGGGGTCACTAGAAGAATTCATTCTTAAAGAGGGGAGGCATTTTTTTTAATTAAGTATTGGACAGGACTGTATGTGGGGAGGGGGGCAGGTCTGTTTTTGGTACGGGGGATGTGGTGAAGCCATTTGCTCCCGAGCAAATGTTTGCCTTTCTAGTTTAATATCAGTTAACTGAGAATATTCGATACTTGTATTAAGCCGGATGTGCCAACTTTGGGTCACAGGAACCATGAATGACAATTCACCAGTTGAAACTATCCACCTTCGTTTCTGTAAATTCGGTGCTTTTAGAAATAGCAGTAACTTAGCATCTAGGGCAGAATTGGACAGACTCCGATTAGACGCAGATATTTCATTCCGTGTTATTACCTCCGGGGGAGGAGACATCCTTCCACGGAAGGGTTTTGTGAGAGATTTAGATTTTCATGCTCGCAGCTGTTTCTCGCATTTGGGTGGACGGATTTTTGGGGGACTCGGTGTATGTTTTGCTATTGGGCTGTAGATGATGCACGTTCTTTTGTTTTTATTGTATATGTGTTTTCGGGCGTGAAAATGGTGCCTTTTGGTGGTACCAGAACACCCCTTTGAGCGTGAAAATGGTCACGACCGTTGACCTTTGGCGTGTTTAAGCTATTCTCGGTCTGGTCCACGTATATGACCCCTCGCAAAGAGGGGTGTCCGGTCTTGATAAATTCTTTGTTTAAACCCCTAGTCCTGTGGCGCGCAACAATTGTTGTTGTGTACATGCATCTTCTCTAACACATAAAATTCAACACCATCAAGTATACATAACAAATTACATATAAAAAATATACAATAAAAAGCCCGGAGGTATAAAATCTCAGATATTACTTGTTACATGTAGATATTGGCTTCGACTTGTACAGATGGACTATAGTAATCCACTGCAAGCTGATGCACGTTTGTGTCAACGAATGCACATTGTTAGAGAAGTCAGAGAAGAACCTTGTTACAACGGGTGAAGAAAATGTTAGATTCTAGTGGATTCTCTTATTTGTTGTATTCATGCACCTGTGATATAAAATCTGTATGCACCATGTTAAGGTCACTCGGAATTTCTGACATATGTACAAACGTTTTCCGATAAGCTAAATATTGATTCTGGAAAGCTAAGGCTTCACAAAAAATGAAAAACAACATATTCTATGTAAAATACCTGGACTTAGTTGATTTCAACTTTCGCTCGAAAATCCGAATTAGTGCACACCCTCTTGAGAGAGGGCGGTATAAGAAGTCTCAACTATATGAGTGAATTTTATCTCAAATTGTACTCTCTAACAATAAACGAAAAGAACTATTTGACGCAGCCTCCAAAGTCTACTCTGACTATCACACGTATACAGATGAAAATAAAACTTCTTTTAACATCCAAAAACCCACACATTACAGAAAAAAGTGGAATCTTTTGTCTTCCTCTGTCCTCTTCAAAAAAAGAAGTCAAACCCAGTAGATTTGGAAGTCACGGTAGTTTTTATATCCTGTGTCTAGTTATGAATTACTTGCTTATACTTATATCGAATGTGCCTTTTGTATTTGCAATTACCCCTCGATCAGGCATGAGTTTGCAACTATCACCCAAAGGCACAACAGATGTTGCTTTCAAATCCTATAACACTGAAATCGATACAGTTTGTAAACTATTTTCATAGGGACTACACGGGCAGGGCTAACCCTCACATTATCGGCCGAATCCTATGTCCAGCGATTGCAAATTCGTATCCGGTATGCGCTCTTTGAGCCTGCGACGACTTTTGGATGGGGCAAGACGTATGCAGGCTGTGCTCTTACGGCCTGCGAGTCTTGGATATATGAGAGAGAAAGTGCGTATCCAGAAATGTCCTTTTGCTCGCAACGTTGCGAATAATAGATCATACTGTGTCTTAAATCATGAACCAATAAACATTCTCGGACAATTATAAATGTAACCAGCAGCTGAATTAATTATACACAAACTCCACGCGAGGAAAAAAAACAGATGGCAGCCTTTTGAAACACAAAGCTCCTCCCCAAAGTACACGTTCTGGATCAACACCATTGCGTATCCAGGATGTGTATTCTGGATAAGGATCGAGTGTTGGATATAACATGCTTTCTTCCATGAAGACCTTAGTGATAACAGACGTTTCGTAGTAAATTCGACACCAAGCGAAAAATGGCAAATTAACAGAACTGTGCGGTCTCCACACCTTTTGCACGTAGACAAACATTTGCTACAAGGAGGCGGGCAGATTGGCTGTTTTTACGCCAAGACAGAAGCATCCATCACCGTTTGGGGACGGACAGGAAAGTTAACGAGTTGCCACAGATAAGAGGGCAATAACCGTAGAGAGGTCACAAATGGCCTGACACGATGTCCCCAGTTCTCACGATGGATTTCCCACTTCGATAACCTGCTTACCAGCAGGATTTTTACGAGAAAATACTTTTAACGGCGAAGGCAAATCTATTCATCAACTTACACACAACTCAAGCCCTCATGGCTTAGAGCGAAATGGACTAAGAGGTGACAGCAACTGTCGAACAGGAGAAAATCGTAAGACTAATGACGAACTGGAGGCTCAGACAAATGGCCTTTTGAAAAAGTCACAGAAGTCGTGTTACTTGTTTGGTATAGGCATGTTTGTAGTCACTAGCTACCCTACAGGAGGTAGAAAGTAAAGATGCCGACCGAATTGCATGTCCTCTAAATATTGTTATGTTTCGTCAATATCACGCCGATTGATTTTGATGTACTCAACTACTGATGCATCTCAATCTGCAAACAATTAAACTTTCTTTATGACAAGATAACTTTTATGTCGAGGTAATCTACAACAGAAAACATACAATTGGGCTTTGGTGACATGATATACAGACGGAAGGAGGCCGATGATATTGTGTTTATATGACTTTAAACTATTTTCTACTGACTTATATCTGCGAGTGAAACCAACCCGGACAACAGCAAGAAGAGCCACACTAGTCTACTTGATCTCGAATCTGCTTTTGAACACATTGGACTCACTGCGACTACATCAGGCCACTTTCAATGTCTCGTGCGGACACCGGTTGAAGTGTGTTGGCATTACGAGATGAAAAGAACTGAGGAAACGTTTTCTTCCCACAAATAGGACAGACTCTGCGTTCAACATTAAGGGCGAAACTAACTGTATTCAGCAGCCGACCTGATCAAGGAATAAAAAGCACCCTGTGTGCTGCCCGACGGCTCAGTCATCCCACAGTACTTCATTATTTTGTAGTCTGCTGGCTTCTAAAATGACTTCTTCCACAGGGGCACAATTACTGTCAGTGCGAGGCGCACGATTGATTACTCCCATGGCTACGGCGATCAAGCTCAGAGCTGAGATGAGATTAGAGAGCCCCTGGTCATGGGCAGCAAGCCAAACCTGATGAGACATACATACTATAGATGTTACTTTTAGATTGTGCAGCATGTCTGTTGGTCAAAGTTCAAAAACACCAAACTTCCTCTTAAAAAAAAGAACAAAATTGAATCAATCGACGCATAACATAAATCACCAACGCCACTACAACAATAGTCGGAAAAAATGGCTTAATTATGATGAATGCGGCTTTTTCAGTATGAATATTATTTATTAGTCACAGATCGTCATAATGACAACAAAGGAAGTTTGTATGAAATGTTTTATGTTGAAAATGGTGGCTGCAGTGAGTTCCTCCTACAGTAAGGCATACCTTGACCCTAAAAATGGTTTCCAAGATCCACGAAAAGTAATCCTTATGAGCGTTGCTGTCGAAGCAGGAAAGGGAATAACACACCTTACTGTTATGAAACCACGGTAAACATAATTCACTCTATTTCAAGATACATTTCGACAGGGAATACAAAAATCGATAGTTGTTTGGAAGTAATCTTCTAATTGTAGCGTCGCCCTTGACCATGTGAAGTGTTAACAACAGTTCTCAGCATCGACCTGCAGCAAAATACGTTCCCTCAGCCAACATGACTGACAGCTACACCAGCCACTTTGTCACTGACCATCTAGTATTAGAAACGCAGATGGTTTTCATCTGCTGGAGACCAAAATCCTCCGTGACTAAGTCCAACGTCTTGTTTTTCAACTGTGAAGGGGCCTCCCTATGGGTATTTCATAAGATGAAATGCGACAAGTGAACATGAACTATGAGATAGGATAACTGTTGTTGATGAAG
Organism: Branchiostoma belcheri; assembly: GCF_001625305.1. NCBI lineage: Eukaryota > Metazoa > Chordata > Leptocardii > Amphioxiformes > Branchiostomatidae > Branchiostoma > Branchiostoma belcheri. The sequence continues at coordinate 164,935 of NW_017802936.1, forward strand.
ACAGACGAGACAAAGTTTCTTAAAATTCATGTTTGCAATATAATACTTTGACGACTGAAAGAGCAGCAACTTAGCCTGGTTACCAAACCTATTTTAGCTGCCGAACGTCTTTCATCTCTCTGTAAAGGTCGAAAGAGACTCAGTAGCTAAAATAGGTTTGGTCACCAGGCTATCGGCATCTGCGCTATTTTATGGTGCAAGCTGAGTATCAGATCACATTATGAATCTTTTATACCTATGGCTGGTTTTGTTTGATGACCTATACATCATCTTCACATGCATGGAATCGTGGAAACATTAAGTCAAACAATCTATCAACTCGAAGGTTTATCAGCACCGATACAAAACTCTGTTTTGGAAAGAAGCTCATATACACAGTCACGTTCCATGTTAGTTCTTCCAGCTAATAAATGTTGTTTAGTAGGCGTAATAACATAGGGATTTTCGCTTCTGTTGGCTATTCAGCGTTTTATGAGATATATTCAAGGACAACTGATTCGCTTGAGAACTCCCTCCATAATTGGAACTGTCATTTTATTACAACAGTTTACTGCAGCAGTCAATCACAATCTACGGCTGACTTCCTGTCTTCATGCGGTCTCGACCTGAGTAGAAATATTACATTTGCGCGTTAATCAAGATGACAAGCAGTTGTTACGTCAAGCCGAGCGTTTCCACCATTTTATATATGCGTTTTATAGATAAAGCTCCTGTCATACATAGCCGAATATGGCTCCTCGAACACTGTCGAAAAATCCCTCAAGACAAGGTCAGTTGCGGTCGGCTGGTGTTCGGGTAGGCTGGCTACTGTTCGGCTGCAGCAGCAGGATGTTTCACAATTTTCGGATGTTGACGGGAGGGTTGGATATTGTCTATCTACCCATCTCTCTCTCAAATACAAACGTATTTTCTGTAGTCACCACAAACCGGCTCTCGCTGGCTCTACGGGAAATGGACATTAAGTTACGACAAAGCCAATGTAAAATGATCCCAAGGTCAAGTCGCCGTGTACATGGTCTAAATGTTACCCATTCTTCATAGTTGGTGAGGAAATGAAACTTAAATTAGCCGAGGCGGAAACAGTGTGATGGAGGGGTGGGGTCACAGCTTGCAGCAGCTATCTAGAGCAGAGCTAATCTAAAGAAGCGTCTATCACGTAAGCCTGACTGGGATAGGTGCTGCTTTCGATATAATGAAAAATACTTCATGTTACTTGTCAGCGATCCATATAATACCATGATCCGTTCATCCATGGAACATACGTCACTTTGAAAAGGGGATTTCTCTAAGCGCGCTGCATATAAAAGTACTTAATTGAAAAATACATGTCCAGCCATAGGTGACATTATATGCCCATTAACGGCAATTGCACGACAATGCATCAAACGAGCCCAATCAAATCAACCAGAGATGCGGTCTCATTTTGTCGATAAAGGCTACTAATGGAACTGTGGGATCAAATCAATACTCCAGGCATTTGCAAGTTAATGAAGATGTGAGCAAAAAGAAAAACAAACAAGACTTTTGCATATGATCACAATGTCAATGAACATGAAACGTGGCCCAATAGAGTTTTCAAAAGAGATGTACATTTGAAACGCATCAGTAGGTCGGTATTAAATCGGATGCCATGTTCAGCTCCTATATATGGATTTTTTTCCCAAAACCATCAACACAACCTCTTCCTGGATCAGGATCAGTTCAGGCCACGCTGTTCAAATGAAACTTCATGACTTGAGTGTAGTCATCATTAAACGGGGATAGCCTTTATCCATTTTTATGCACCGATTATTGCACATGTATGATAACAGCGAGCGTTGTACAATTGTTTAAGGTATTACTACATCTTATCACTATCATGACAATGGCATTTGCACGATTACGTATTCGTCTTTATACCAAATGAAAATGATTTGTGAATGACAGGTCCATGCATATCTCCGACTCCGGCGCTGAAGTCAATGCGAAAGAGAAATGCTGTTCAAGTCTTCCAGGAAATGTTACAACGCCCCCCCCCCCGCTTACCATGCATACCACATCTACTATATAAGCGTTGATGTGTTGAAGCTAGAATGGATTGCCGGGAATTGCAGTTGCTTTATTATATATCATCTATATCTCATAACTAATGGATGGTCTTTGTCTCATCTGTCATCATCATCATCTGTTGTCTGAGGTTCATTCATCTAATTTTTGCCTCACTGTTTATGAAATACCCTGGGGAGGCCCTGATGCCGCTGGAAAACAACAACAGATGCACACAGTCATGTAAGCGGTTTGGCACACTCATCTCCAGGAGATAAAAACCTGTTCCTAATTCCTTAAGCTCGTATTCATTTAGCGATTAGCTAACGTCATTTACTAGAAGCAGAACGTCGTTTATACTAGGTAAATTTTGCATATGCTGAAACCTGTCGTAAATGGGATGCTTAATTAGACTGCCATGGCAGGAAATAGACAGAGAGCATTGTGTTGGCTGGTCACGCTGTCTGTTGGCAGATGGTTTATTCATGCTCGGTATTTCAGAGTCATCGCGGAGCGTCATGCCGCGTTCCCAGTCGCCTACTTAGTCGGATTCAGATTACACTTATCTCGGACGAGGCAGGTGTGCGCGCCGAGGAATTATTCAAGGTGCGCTATTAGCGTCTTCTGAAGTCGCCTTCGAGGGGCGGAAGCGAGCAATGATCTAAGAATTATTCAAGATGCTCTGCTATCTTCTAAAGCCATAGTTGATGAAAGGAAGCGAGTCACGACGCTGTGTTCGGCGAATGCACAGAAAATCATCATCTTCAAAAGCCACCTTCGAAGAATTGCAGCCACCTCTGATCCAAGAATTATTCAAGGTGCTCTATTAGCATCTACAAAAGTCACCCTCGAAAAATAAAACCAAGCTATGATCTAATAACTATAATCAATTAAAATGCACACTCATCGTTTTCTCGAGGAATGGAAGCCAGGTCTGATCCAAGAATTATTCAACCTGCACTATTAGCATCTTCTAAAGTCATCTTCGAAGAAGGTGAGACATTTATCTAACATGATCCTGTAATCCGTAAGGATCACTTTCATTTTCTATATCTTTACAGGATAATGCACTCAGGTCGATTTGAAATGTTTTTCAGACAGTCCTGGATCTTATCAAGACAACATCAGAGTTTAATATCATTGCCGTATGTACATTGAGAATGAGGTGTATGCGTTCATGCGAGGCAATGTCTGCACTGTCAGGTTAATGTGTGGATGTAAATGTAACCCCGATGTCTTTGATTCTGCCAACACTGTGGATACAGTATACTTGACAGCGGAATCCATTCCAAGCTGTGCCAATGAAATTAGGCATATCTGAAGTCTTTCTTATCTTCACAATGGCGAGACCAAAGCCACTGAAGAGGCAGACCGGCCTTTGTTGGCAGAGAGCCAGGCAAGGTATTCATTCGTGACATTTGTGTATATCTGATTGAAATGCGAAGCCCATTATATGCATTGTTAGAGGAGGGCTCTCCCCAAAGATCGCTTGAAAGGTCGTGGGATCCAGGCACGTGTCAAATTAGAAGAAGAGAACGAGAAGCCATCAGTCACTTCAAATCATCCTCTTTAAGATAGAAAATGTTACTTGGCATTTAGTCCGTCAGAATACGATTATTTAATGTACATCATAGATCTGTTATAATGTACAATGAGTATATAGGTTAAAATTGCTTGGCAAATCTTTGGTGATACATAAAGCACTGAACAAAATCGCCACTGTTTTGATTAACATTTTTCAACATCAACTGATATGATCAAAGTATGCTCGTTGTTACGGCAATCTATTGTATAATAAAGAATATCTTTAGACCTACGGCAGACGCTTGCATTTCTGATGTTGCCTTATTTCACTTTGAGAAAAAATGCCATCAACATACATTAGGGAGTAAAATTGTTTCTTTTACATGTTTTTTCCAAGCAAATCTCATGCCTCTTGGAATCCCCAACATAAGCCCTCTCAATGCATGAAAGCAATCTGTATAAATGGCGAATTGGAAATCGATGGAACATTTCGCATCGTCATCACACAATGCCTCTGCTTCTAGATTATATTACCCGTCGTCAAAAATTCAAACTTTGTTCTTAAAATTCGGAAGGCATGCGGCTCTGGCTTACAGGCTAGGTCCAAACCACCGCGCGAGCAGCAGCAATTAAGAAGTAGCCATTTCAATTTCTGACCCCGATGAAATGTCACCCATTCATCATCCTGCACAGTGATTAGGTGCTCAAGAGGATCTGGTGGACAGAGACCGCTGCCTGGTTTCTTTCGGGAGGATTTCAGGGACAGTCCGCGAAGAATGACAAGTGAAACTTCTCTCTCAACTAACATGAAATAATGAACGAGTCACCCATGCCTGAGTGGCAGAATACCGCAGTATATCTGACGTGTTCTGAAAGCGGCCCTGACATTGCCACCGCCAGACCTTCGTCCATAATGATCCTACTGAATTTTGCAATAGTGTTGTTTACGTACTATGACACCTCGTATAAATGATTTTGATACAGGTTTCTAACATTGCAGATTACATGGGTATTTTCATGAACGCATTTTGATGAAATATTCAGAAAAGTGCAAACAATGGACCACCAAGATGTCGACTGAGAGCATCCTGCCAGAAGACTAATTGTCAGCCAGTCACCGTAACAACCGTCTAGATGGCGGTGTATGCATGACAACATGACGCATTTAGGCCAAGCAAGGAACAAAAGTCATTTCCTACATCTTCCCCCACCCCATTTCTTCGCACCAGTGGGCTCCACAGCTAGGTTTAGTTCGTAACTGGACTGGACTGGATTTACAGCGACGGTTACTCGTCACAAGTGTAACTGTGACTGAAGTGCCAGGACTAACAGAATCCTCCAATACCGACCACCATCAAGGACTCAATACAAGGACTCAATACAAGGACTCAATACAATTCACTCACAACTGATTCCACTCTGACTAAAGCAACATTCCACATTCATTCAAAATCAATACCGCTCTGTCATTTCAACCATAATCTTGGAAAAGCTGGGCTAGATGGCCCACGGTATACATGTACCACCAAATGTACTACCACAAGTAACCTATGATACCAGTCGGCGAGGCAGCATCTAGGTATGCTGCTCCAATCATACGATATATTTGAAGCTCATATACAGGTATCATAAACGAGTATCTGACCAAACTAGCGACAATCCTGCAGTGATTATGACAAATATTTATTCATCCTGGAGGTTGTCTAAGCAAAGTGATGCATATTGGAGGCAAGTATGTACCTGAGACGTACCTGAACTCGGATGCAATACCGCCGATCGATGCGTCCTTGTAAAGGGGCTAGCAGCTTCTGTCCCTCAACACGAAGGGCGGGTTCCACCGACTATGGTGTAGGCTAGTCACGTAGGGAAGATGAATCCTTCTGCCGCATTTTATCGAATACACTAAAATATTCAGCCGCTAATACAGAGGAGTTCCAGACCCGTTCGCCCAGAGGTATCGCCAGGGCTTATCTATCTGCTTGCGCCGATGCAACGATATATTCCATGGCAGCGGCCCTGGGGAATGCGACAATGTTTGGGTGCGGAAAAGCTACATCATGGTATGCAAATATCACTGGAGCAAAGATATTAAAGAAACATCATAATGTGCTAAGTGTTGTAACTGAATATACATACACAAGACGACTTTATTGGCATCGTCAGCGTTAAAGAATACGACCCTGGCTGTTATTTGCAGAAGGTGAAAGGAATTATCGACAAAATGTAGGAAAGATACGCTGTGTGCGACTAAGAAAAAAAGCAAGTGAATCATAATGACGTAGCGACTTTTCTAGACTTTTTTCTTAACATTTATCTCTAACTCCTACACCATTCACCACGAGCAGTCAAGAATAAGATGTAAGTCAAGGAAGGAGAGGCTCTTAGGGACATATTCCGGTGGTAAATGTAATGAAACAATTTGTGCATAGATATCTTGAAGCACAGTGCAAGTATGCCAGGTACTGTATGGAGAGTAAATGTATGTAAGATATTATTTAATTCTTAGAACTTATCAAATCAACTTAGCCAAAAAGCGTACAATTTGATTAACCTGTTATGATACGTTGAAGCCTGTTCAGCCACCATATTACAAAATCTCCGACCTAACCAATCTCCTTCCACCTATGCTGATGTAACCGTTTTAATCCTCTGCATGTCACAACCCAATCTGTAATGCCACCAAAATATATAGCCGATATTCTTTGTAGGCTATTATGACCAACTCCCAGATGTACCTTTCGACATCCAACTAATTGAGTTACAAACAAACATAAATTTTCAAGCTGATATCGGATGCAGCACGAGCAGCATTACGTGAGTTAGGGTTGGGCATCATTTATTTGTTTTTCTGGTAGTCATAAAATCTAGATCAAATTAAAGCCAGTGATGCTTCAGATCATTGAAGAGAATAGTAATGAGCTTGCACTACATCATATCCATTAAAAGTCTTTCGTTTCCTTTTTCCCAAAGCGATTTGTGATGGTATGGCGAGCCTCTGTGGGCACAGGGTGGCCTGGAAAAGTCGTGAGGTGATATAAAACGGGATAAAGGAGTGTTTTTCAATATAACCCCTGGCTCTCCCTGTTACGTGTTCTGCATAGATGTTCTCTTATCATCTGATCTCGCGAGAACAACACGCTAGCGAGAGTTGGCCTGAAATAGAGCATACCTTCTATTCATGCATGCACAATGAGAAGATCTGTTAATGCTAACGGTGTGAGTCGTTGCGATCAGGTGCATGTCACACAGTATCGACAGACCACGTTTCAACGAAGGATGCTCCACAGCTGCCGTACATCGTCTGCACGTGAGCTGTAGGTTAGCGTCCTATTACATCGGTGGGAGATACGTACTTTAGAAAGAATTAAACTCAGTTACATCTTACAAACATCTTGCCAATATTGTAACCGAACTAAGATAGAAGACGAGTGACATTCTACTGTGGATCGTACCATATAATATGAATAACAAAACAAATAACAAGACATTTTTTTTACTTTCGCCAAGAAGTTTACGTTTTCCGTAGCGTTTGTGTGAGTGAGTGTGTGTGTGTGTGTGTGTGTGTGCGTGTGTGTGTGTGTGTGTCTGTTTGTCGTTTTGCACGATAACTCAAGAGACTTTGGATGAATTGTCATGTAAGTTGTTAAGTAGGTAGGGCTTGATGAGACCTGAAAATGATTAGATTTTGGGCTCCTGGCGGCTTCTTTTGGTACTGCAGCGAAACGGCCGGTTTTGATATTTTCGATCTGAACATGCGAGGGTCACAAATTTTGAATGGTCGATAGCTCTTATGCTCGGATGAACACAAGAAGTGACATTAGTTTGACCCCTAGCACCTTTTCTGGAACTGCAGGACAGTTTGTTTGAAAATCTTTAAGGGAGGATATCTGAAGAAATGGTTGACGGGTCGTCGTCATTTTCATTTCGAAGTTAGCTTATTGAAAAAATAGATAACAGTTATGCAAGTCGGGAGCTAAGTTGTAAAATTCTGCTGCGTTTAATAACATGATTATGAAACACTTGTGAATATGTAATTGAGAACGAGAGGAACATCGTCAGATATTATGTAAATGAAGAAAATTTGCATGATTAATGACAATTGCTATAATTCTGTAGTGGAAACTTTCCGGAATTCAATACTTGCCACATTTGGAAGTTACGTCAAAAACAGGACCTCATTTACATAATCTACAAGGAAATACCTTTGTTACGATAAGACTCTTATTGGGTGTAGAATATGATCAATTTATATATTTCATGCAAGTGAGCTCGAGGCTCACATTTGTATTTTCAACGAGAAAAATGTATAATTGTGTATAAAATGTTGAAACCGTTAACATCATTTGCCGAATGTGTAAGGTCGTGAAATTCTTGTCACAAGATAAGTTTTCTAGTTTTAGATATTTAGATAGCAAAGAAAAAAATCATTTACCTCATGTCATTTGATAAACCATTTATTACATGTTCCATCTGTTCTTACTCTAACAACTGTTTTGTAAGCGAGAAAAAGTTGAACCGGTACACAGTATGCTATAGATGTAGTAAGATACCAGACTGGCATCATTGTACACAGAACTTTATCAGCATGACCTGTACTTAGGTATAAATGCACAATGAAGGTCTTTCATTAATTCATTCATGATTAAAGGAAATGTTTCTCACGCTGCCTTCGGTCCTATGCTAGCTTCTATACCAACAGCGACATTCTACCGAAATATGCAAACGATAGTGCGTCTGGTGAATGCAAATAGGAAACCTTGGCCTCATTTAACCCAGATCGTGGCCGAACCAGCACTGGTACTGTTGGGATTGTGTTTTAGGGGATGTCCAGGCTTGTACTGTCTATTTTACTACGACACGCAAATGGCTAAGCCTGTGAATATATTGTTTCAATTTCATTGGACACGATTATCATATCAACTCCATTGATAATGACATGTATTAATGCCATGTATTAATCTTGTGTGTGCGTGTGCTTGTGTGTGTGTGTGTCTGTGAAATGTTTGAAGTAAAATGTCCTGTCGAAGTGGCCAGTACGTACGCTCTCCACTGAAACCCCTCCACAAACAGCATTTATCAAAAGTCTCCCACAGTTAAGATGATGTTACAGTAATTTTATAACAATTTCCCGTTGACGACCTTAGCATCCCTTTTGTTGACAGTTTCGAAACTGCCATAAAGCACAGGCTATTGCCAGAAAGCGGTATTGCCATATACTCAAAGTAAACCAACTAACTTGACAACAAGTCAAGGTATTACCGTCACCTTGAAAATGTTACATCGTTTAATATTCCCGGCAGATTAGAAAAAAAACTAATTTTCTGGCGAGATAGTCCTACATTATGCTGTTGATGACGGAACTATCAGAGACATCCTCTCAAATTGAGCACAAAGCGTCGTGCGATGACGAATCCAGCCGTGAAAATGGAGGCGTTGGCACTTATGGACTGCCTATCACAGACGGAAAGGGGCGATACGTTGGGAAGTTGCCTTTATCATCTAGGTTACCTTCGGGGAAACGGTTAAGAGCTTCAGAGAAATGAAATGGGGTTGCCCGATATGTATGCTTACATTAGACAGGCTTCTAGTGATATTGTGGATCTAGGAATCGTGTCATAGTGTAATGGCTGTGAAAATGTGGAGCAAAGTTCTTCGTTGCAACAAGGTTCTTCGTTGTGCATCAAAGAATCAGTAACCAGCTCAAAACAGCTTCATCAAATTAAAGAAGCAATCCGTCATTTTGCATACTCCCGAGACCTCATGACCGAAACCTTGAAGTCGAAATCATGAACACATTGGGATTACAACTCCCGGCATGCTCACCCATCATGGTCACTTGAGCTGTCGGATACATCGCGGGTAATCAATGCAGCATGTTGGTTACACGTCTTGCTTCAAAAATGGTACCTGCTCTCAACATTTTACCAATGAATCTAATAATACAATGTGGAATATTTCCCCGCCCCAACGGGACTAGATTGTATCTACTCCGTTTATGCATATTTTTTCTAAGAAGGTTGCAATATTGTACAGGTTCCAATCTCATAAAAATCGGTAGAATAAAAACAATCCTCTGGTACGGGTGATTGGTTTTCACTGCAATAAATACATATTTGTGCACTGGCTCGGAGTACGAGTGTTAACAAGGTCTCACTGGGCACAGGGCTAAGTCTGCGGATTCGGGAGACAAGATACCACCTGATCAAATTGTGCTATGTCATGCGTGACTGCGAGGTCGTGCTTACACAGAAATGTATCATGTCATGCTGCTAGACATGACAATTCTGGGATTTTTTCCAAGAACGGCGGATTCCTAATTCTGTGCGCGTATCAGTCGTTACCGAGCGAGCGGATTCATGATATTCGAACGGTCTAACCGCGTGATGGGCGCTAAACATTTTGATTACAACAGAAAGGTCCTGGTAGGACCAATCGAGCTGAACGCTCAACTGTGCATATACAATCAAACGTTTTGCTCGAAAAAAGACTAATGTTGTGGGTACTCTCTTCTTATATCAAGAAATATTACGAACTCACGTTGTTCCCTTGTTTGAACATTTTAGATCAAGACATTTCCAACCTCAAGAAGAATTTCCCATTTTTGGTGAATTTTACGAGCGAGCAAAATACAACGCGTTTGGCAGTAAAATTATGAGTAGTTTTGCAGCGTATCTGTTTATCCAGAGAAAGATCGATAAGGACAGCGTAGATTTTCAACACGCATCTGACCCAGCATGACTGTCTGTGAGACGCCGGAAAAACAGATACTAAGATCCTAGTTAAGAGCCTTACCTTTAGAACCATCTGTCTCTTGCATGATGATGTTTTGTGATGTCTTGCTTTTGTTCGGAATTTTCCTTGACGTCAGCCAAATCTTTTCAATGATTTACATCATTGATTTATCTGACGTCTGGGGAGAAATCCTAGATTCGTAAAAATGCCCCCAGGTATATTCTTTTAATTTCTTACAGTGCTCCTGAAAGGCAAACGCTCAATACGCGGATATAGGCTAAGAAAAAGCGATTTTAGTAAAAGATATACGACTGCAAACCGTGACGGATTGGAATGCTCCACCTCGCTCTCAGCATAAGGAAAGAAACATGTAGCAGCCTGGCATCTGTCTGCCGGACTAGGCTAAAGTCTTGAAGAGAGGAAGCTTGGCTGAATACGTGTGAAGTTGGCGGTCAGTAGTGTTTTGCTGCAAAGAGCAACTTGGTGGCGTAACGTGAGCGGAATCACAATCGCTAGCAGCGGTACAATGAAGCTATTCTTCAAGCACTCTACGCTCCGTAGCCTCCGTTCCTCTCTCTACCCTTACGTACCTTCTTGTTGCTCTGCGTCTTCGGAATCTCCGGGGTGTATCTTTCGTCTTACACACTTGTGCTCGGGCGCTGACTTTTAAATGCTGTCGGACCGCATTGTCTCCCCAGTACCGTACTGCACCACACCTGGCTCGGCGATAGATTCAACAGCTCCTCTTTATGTAGCCTGATGCACGTTTGTCTCCGCCTACCATCAGCGTCACATCATTGCAGGGCGACGTTTGTCTGGAGCTCCGCTGACGCCTGCTAACGCGGTCTTCTCACTGTTGAATATCCCAAACTCCTCTCGTACCCATGTTGTTGGCTCACTCGGAGAAAGGCTGGAAGTGATTTAGGCTTCGCACGAGGATGACCCGAAGAGACGATGGGGGTTTACACATACAGTTAATCTCTGGGTGACCCCACGCTGGCTGCAACACAAGCTATCGCACCACCCTGCTCACGGCCTCCCGCCGCCGCCGCGCGAGGGAGCGCATCACGCTAACTGCGGGCGAAAATGGAGGGGAGGTTAGAGGTGACCCGCTATCAATAAAGCTTGCCGCTCACGTCGCTTGGTCCAATGGGCTGACTCGGAAGACATTCCCCGTGTGTAGAGTTAAAGCTGAGAGAAGTGCCAATCCGGAGGAGAATGTAAGAATGGAAATAAAAAATACTGCCTTTAAGTTTCAATTTATGGTCACAGGATGCAACGGCAAGTAAAGGAAGATTACATGAGAAAATGGCCGCGGATACATATGTGTTTCAAGTTCAAGGGGCTTTATCTAAATGGCACACTGTAGGGAGTGCAGTGGTAGTACTGACACACGCGTGGCGACTGTTAACAGCCGCTTTTCATGTTTCCCAGGATTGCTGAGCTCCCACGCGCTTTGATTCGACTTGTTTTGAAGTGTTGAGATTATGCCCCCCCCCTTCATCGTGGATGAAAGTCGTGTACACCACTCATTATTCAAACGCCGTGGATTACTTCCACAGGGAATCACCAAGTTCTTAGGGAAAAGAGGAAAGTGTGGTTCGGGATCAAGGGCGAGTAAGTCACTCGTCAGTACGAAGAATACAGATGAGGGGGACTCCACTAAGAACCGACAGGGTGAGGACATTTGCTTCTAGATTGCCACACATCACGGACCAGCAACTTTACCATTAGGACCATCCTACACTTGTTGTGTGGAATCTTAAAACTAGTGGTCTCGACGTTAATGGGGGAATGTAAAGTGTTATTCTGCTGAGGTGCGCAGTTCATTGTAACAAGAGGGATTGATATAGAATTGGCGGATTTTTACTGGAGCTGGAATCTATCACATGTTTTAAAACCTCACACAAACGGTAATTTGTGCCACACTATAAAATGGCTCCACGTAGTCTGCTTGAAGCTTTTCATTACTTTCTTCTTCCGTTGCAATTTGTGATGACCTACTACTGAAGAGGGAGTGTTATCCAACTAACCTAATTCTTCATCAAATGGTTGACCAGAAATTGTCAAGAAAAGGGTAGCTCCAACAACATAGTCTTTGTAATCATACCTCAAAGATGAATGTTTGTCTTTTACCAGTCAACATCTCTGTATCCTCTGATATCAGGCTAATCCTAATAGAATACAAAATACGACAAAAATTACATAAAAGAGTATCGTGTTCAGTTTTTCTGCCAAAGTTTAATAATGACTGAAGAAGGAGGTTGAGATTGCTATATCATCACCAGCATTGTTAAGAACTATGAGAACCACATATGAGCATTTCAAATCGATGTACAAAATGCCATCTTATTATCAAATGATTAAATCTACATTACAGCCATCAAACAGAAAGCTTCAGGTTACAAAAGGAACCCAACATACGTTCTCAGGTGACCAGGAATATGGTACGATCATATTGTCCCAGGCTGTATTCAGTGCACGTAACCATAATGATAATCAGTAATAAGCACATGCAGTGCATGAAAACTAACACACAATGCCAGTCATGCAGGTACAACATGACAGGCAGATTGTGCAGCAAGCACATACAACCTCAACTGTGCTTAGTTCGGAACTCATATCAGTAAACATGATCAATAAAGCTGACACGGTAGACCATGTGGCTTGTATGATTATCGAGGAATATCCGAGGAGCCAGACAGTTACGCTTGGCTGCAGAACCAGTTTACAGTGTTAAGTTTTATCGGAAATCAGAAATCAATTTTATTTCAGGCACAGATCACGAATTTTTCTTCTGGGTCGTCAATAAAGAAATGTTAGTTACTGTACTCTTCGCTTGAAAAGATGCCAGACTGCCTGTATAAAATGTATGGACGCTGTGGAGAACGTTAAATTGACGGATAGAAGCCAAAGTTTTAGTCAGACAACCGAAGAAACGACCTGCTATTTAAATCCCTTCACGCTCTCGTTTCAGTATATGGTACAGAACATATGGAACATAAAGTGGGGTCGTGGACCTTCCGGGATCCCGCGGGCACGGGAAACAAAGTAGTCACCCTGCCTAGTATAAAAACTACTTAAGAAATCCAACTAACGATATTCAACAATATGATGATATATTCAACACTGGTTTGTTATAAAGTCATAATTCTCAAACATGGGGCCCAGCTGATACAAAGACAACAAGTAGTCATAGGCGACAATTTTCCGTGAAGTTTTATATTTTGCAGATTGGGAACAGAATAGACATAGTGTATGTAAACAGTGTGTGAGCACTTCACAACTGGTAACAACGTATCGTAAAAATGGCTAAAATAAAATCTCTGGTCAAATACATAACATCGCGCTCGTGGCGGGGGGGGGGGTCATAAACCCCGGCCGAGAGTTTGTATAAATACAGGCTACATAGATCAACAACATGACAAATTACTAAACGGATGAACAAAGTCATATCATTTATTTTATAAGATATTGTAGAAGGTGCAAACTATAAGTCACAATATCCCAACGGATACTCGCCAACGACTACACAAAAACCACCCAATATCTGCTTACAGCAGCTCGTCTATGGCCAATACAGGAGCTTGCCTATGGCCTATTCCACACGGTTATAGAAATAGGGGTGTTTCTAAAATATGCATTTACTTAAATATAAAAACTGTTACGGTGAAAAGAAAAGAACGTGCATCGACACGGCCATAACGGCACACCGCATGCCCAATTACATATAAATACAAAGAAGACAATTATATTTTTTCGCTGCGAACACATTTGAAAACGACTCGTATACTTAAACAAGTGTCCATAGGCGACAATTCTCCGTGAAGTTTTATATTTTGCAGATTGAGAACAGTAATAGTGTATGTAAACAGTGTGTAATCACTTAACAACTGGTAACAACGTATCGTAAAAATGGCTAAATCCCTGGTCTAATAATCTAGCCTAAAAAATCGCGCTTCTGGTGGCCACCTGCCCAGAGGTCCTCCACCCCTTGGGGAAACAGTTGAAGACTGGCTAGTGTAAACACAGGCTACATAAAATCAACAACGCGACAATCTAAATAGATGAACAAAGTCAGCTTTCATAACACTATCTTCCATTTACTACATATTATTCATTTGACAAGGTATCGCAGTAGGTGCAAACCACTATCCCAAAAGATACTCGCAACCATTATGCACAACAGCCACCTAATATCTGCTTAGAGAACCTCGGCTACAAGACAACTACCTAAACCTACGGCCTATTCCACAGGATTGTAAAAGTAGGGATGTTTCTAAAATATGTATTTACTTCAATATCAAAACTGATACGGTGAAAATAAAAAGACGTGCATCATCACGGACATAATGGCACACTAAATGCCCGATTACACAGAAATGCTAGCGTTTTGGCTGCGAACATCTTCAAAACGGCCTCATACGTTAAACATGGGGACTAAACATCTGGTACCACTTATCGACCCCTCCCCACATCTGCATGAAATTTGAACTCCCCCCCATTCCAAACAACGGTTTTTTCTGGACCATTCCAATTTGCCTCATAATTGTAGGGGTGCATCTGAAATATTACATTGACCGCGAAAACAGCAACGGCAAAAAAACACATTTGTGCATCATCACGGGCATGTCTGCAGAAGGTGTATAAAATTGCATGGCGATTACACAAAGAGAACCCCGTGTTCTAGCTGCGAACACGAAAAAACGGCTACTCACAATACTCCGTCCGGAGGTCCTGACCTCCTTTACGGAGTAAGAATGGGCCACGAGCATCTGGTTTTGATAAACGACATACCGTAGTGTCTGCTTGGAACCCCCCCCCCCTCCCCGCTATTCAAAACAACGGGTTTTTCTCAGCCATTCCAATATGCCCTCAAATGTAGGGGTGCATCTAAAATATTACATTGACCGCGAAAGCAGCAACGGTAAAAATAAAGACACATGCAGCAACACGTGCATGACTGCAGACGGCGTATAATTGCCGATTAAACAAAGGGAACCCCCAGCGGCTTGCTCTGGAACAACAGGGGCATGTTGTTGAAAGATACTTCAAGGAGGATAACTCAAGAACCCGTTCAGGAATCGTCATGATTTTTGGTATGTGAGTAGCTTAAGTGATGATTGACATAATTAAATGACGCTCTAATTTACATAATAAATTAGAAAATTCTGTAAAACCACTGTGTTCCATGATAAGACTGAACAAATTTGACATATGTAATTGAGAACAAAACGACCTCAGCATTAGGATAGGATGGTCACACGATGTAGTCCCGATGTCCCAGCATGTAGAATGAACATTCATTTTCATCATATTAGATAGATGAAGATTGGTAGTGATATAACGTATTCCTATTATGCAGATGAATGGATAGACAGATGGATAAAATAGATATCATCATTAGATAGGTGGATAGATAATACATGTACTTAAAAGCTTTTACAATTGCACATTACAGTCAGATAGAAGATAAGTATCATTTATCTTCTTGATACAAATTTACCGAGCTTATAAAAAACAATGATTTTTTAAACGACGTATTGTTTTGCCCTACTCTTATAGATAACTACAAAACTGGTAACAGTACTGTCCTCATTTGTATGCGATCGGAGAAGCCTGCACGGGCTAATTTATTTGAATTCCGATGGAGTTAGAAAGCCGAGGAGTACACCATGTAAAATCTATAGACCTGCGTCAGGCTAACATAGCT
>NW_017802936.1:180948-182181 GCF_001625305.1 Branchiostoma belcheri
CTAGCAAGCATAGCAAGGCAACTTTTGGGGTGAAATTTTGTTCCCTTATTCAGTTTGTACTCATTTGATTGATGATGTTTGAAAGGTACTCTGGAGAAAGAAAGGTAGTGTCATGTCTGTCTGTTTGTTTGTTCATTTGTTAGAACCATGACAAGCTCAAATCGGCCAAATCTTAATGTCAAATCTAAAGATTTTTAACTGAACACTCCCATGTAAAAACCGCCAACAAATTGAAAAGTCTTGCTTCATTTTAAACTTCTAAAACTCCAACACCAGTGTTGTGGCTAGCCTGAATTTTTTTCTGTGAAAATTTGAGTGAAAAAGACGCTAGAACGCTGTCAACACCTGAGGTGTTCTTGAATCCTTACCTGACCCTGTGGGTCCTAACAGCAGGATGTTGCTCTTCTCCAGTCGGATCTCCTCTGAGGTAGAGTCCAGGATGTCGCTGGCCGAGCGTTTCTCCTGTTCAGGGGGAGGGGTCTGCTGGTGCAGGTTGGGTCCCAGGGCACTGCCGTGGCTGATACCTGCTATCTGTAGCAGCTCTGGGGACAGCAGGGGAAAAACATGTCACACAGAGATATCATGTGAACTGGTCTCAAACAGCCTTATACATGTACGTAAAACACTATATAAACCGGTGCAGGTTGGGTCCCAGGGCACTGCCGTGGCTGATACCTTCTATCTGTAGTAGCTCTGGGGACAGCAGGGGAAACAGATATCATGTGGTCACTGTCTCTTAAACAGCCATCTACATGTATGTAACACAATATCTCTTTGACACCATACAAAACAAACTCCCTACAATGCCACCCCTCTCCATACCCTGGAGGAAGCAAGTATTTTTCATTCCATTGGTCATTGATGAAACTTTAAAGGATCCGACCTACTACTTAATACAAAGCTCAAGAAACTACATCTAACATCTAACACTACAGGTCAAAGCATTCTTTCTTTGGACTCAGCCCATCTTAGTTGTTGTGACTGAGAGAGTTGACAAAGACTAGACTAGGAAGGTAACATTAGTAAGGCAAACACATAATGTTTACCTTCACATGGTCTAGCCCAACAAATTATACTGTTACTTATTACTTACTGCTCTGTTTATATCTGATAAAACACATTCTATGATGACCAGCCCATGTTACAGCACCAGTTACCATGATGACAGACATCTGGTCCAGGTCATTGACTTTATATGTTTGGTAGAAGAAGAAGAGGAAGACGAAACTGAGC
>NW_017802936.1:182385-190753 GCF_001625305.1 Branchiostoma belcheri
ATGACTTCCAAATTGGCATACGTGATGCTTAGCTTTTCCAATTACTGACTGCTAATGAACCATTTATCCAGCGACTGTCAAATCAAAAATAAACACGATGCGCACTCACAGCAAGACACATTATTGCAAATTGGGACACGTGAATCTAGTACCGAATAAACCGAAGCTGCATGTGGACAAAACATATATTATATGGTTCTTCACCCTTTCTATTTCCCAGGCCTATCAATCAAAACAATTTTCCGGTATGCTGAACACTCTGGTGACAAATCATTTGACGTGCTGTCGACAGCGCACAGATGGGCGGAAACCGCGCGGCGAGTCCTGAGAGGGTTCCCCGCCTGAGCCCTGGATTTTTACTGAAGTCATAATGTTACATTTTCTATTTCACCACACGTCTTATTTGAATAGATCAAGGCTGTTCCTTCCACTGGAATACCGAGGAAATATAGTACTGCAACAAAAGGTACCAAAATAGATGCTTATTGATTTCAATCTACGGTGCACGGGGGTATGATTGCGTTTGCTTTGGGAACAAGGGTCGTGACATGAAATCGAAGTATCATAAATTCCATCACTACGGTTTAAACGGTGGAATAAAATAGCGCACAAAAGGGTGCAAAAAATAAAAGGTGCAGATGAAAATACACAGCCTAAATCATTTATTAGTATGCATGTATTTTTACAATCCAGGCCTTACAGTTCCTGAGAGGAATTAAAACTTTTCTTCAATAGGGCCTTTAGAATGTCTGATTGATTGATTGATTGGCTATCTGTACTTGCGCATACAAGTTGATATATTGACACCAGTTTGTAAACATGCGTGCACAGCATATTATTAAGTATCTGAAGAATGTTTTTTTTTTAATTTCCTTAAATCAAGAGGGAACTTAGACCTTCATCGTGGTCATTATGTGTAATAAGTGTAGTATTTGTACAGAGACATGGACCCAGTATCGGACGCTGATTGTCTGGGAACTATTATCTGGAGATCTGGGCGCTTATTTAGACATCATTATGGCAGATGTTCTTCCCAGACGTTGTGTTACAACTGGGACGTTAGAACCTCCATAAAGACCCATCTCAGACGGGGGCTGTCACAGGTAACCAGCCCTCTCGTTATCTCACTGCGGTGAGCTCATAGCTGGATCTATTGGTCTGCGTCCAATGACCTTCACAAGTTTCAAACTTCAAGACGTCGCCAGGAAACAAATTTACGTCTCTCCAGCCTGAATGTAATTTCTATCGCACCGACATCAGATTTCTTTGGCTCTCGTATTTCATGACCTTTTCCGTCCGCTAGGATTAGAGCACAGTTGCGACTTTCGTTGAAAACGTAGATGAGAAAGATCGATACCTTCCTGTCTTCCAGTGCAGATCCCTCGCCTTCGCTTGCCCCGAGGTCCACTCAGTTTCTACATAGAGAGTAAGATATAGATTTAGTTCACGGCACGACATGACAAGCAAACCACACATGTGCCACTCTAAGCCTGCACCTATCTAGCGAGTTGAACATGTGCAAGATACAACTCTCGACGTCATCATATCAGGTGAGTATAGCTACAGTGTAGGCTCTTTGCACTGTTCGCAAACCGTTACGACGTTAGAATGGGTAAACAAATTTTACATTTACTGATACGTAAAACTCCCTTACTTGAATGTTACATGTAATATAGTTACGGTTTAGAGATGAATTGGAAAAGTTGATCCACCAGGAGCTTGTTGGATGGTCTGATGTAGTACTGTTAATGGACTTCAGGTGCAGCCGAACTATTTCGTATATCACTAAGAGCTCGGTCATTTTTCAAGTCCATGTTTGTAAATTGTTGGACTTGAAGTTGCTGCAAATAGTTGGTACACTATGACTTTGTATTAAAATCTCCAATAGAGGTTTGTTCCCGCACAGACTAATACATGGCACTCAAGTCACCAGATGGACATGGTCAGGGATGTCAGTGGTTTTGTTAGAAGCAATCCAAACACGATTTTCATCAGTCCTTCCCATCGACGAGTTAACCCTACCATACCATCAAAGAGGCTGATACACAAGACACGGGGAGATAGGGACGCGTGGAGCAATCAATCATTCGCTTCTTACTGCTGGGGGAGAAAACTTCGCAGAAACCTTAAAGCTGCCTCTTGGGTGGGATAGCATCGCGATTGCCTATCTCTTTCATGCTCAGAAGGAGTTATCAGTCCGGCACCTCAGGGGCTTTGCTAGATTCTGCCTTTGAGAGGTAAACCTAATCTTGCACTACAAGCTTCCCGCTTCAACATGGGCGAATCGGATCAACTGCCTGGGGTGATGCGGCTGATCAATTATCCAGCACAGGCACAAGTCTGATGTATATCAGCATGTTTTTTTACAATGAATAAAATACTGCACTTTGCATCCATCATCAATTTCTTTGCAGTTAAAATACATCGCCCTTTACTCACAAGACAATGACTTCTTGATGAAATCACTTCCCTTCTTGCCACCGATTGTTCAACGTTCATGAAAGTGACCGAACACCATTCTCTGGAGCTGCTGGATATTACTGATGTTATCTAAATTGAGTTTTTTTTTCGGAGAGAGCAGCGCAGACGGTGTGCAAATGACATGAAGGCAAATGAGACCCTCTTCCATTAGTCAATATAAACAATGAACAAATGTTGGGTAACTACTGAACACAACTCAAGCATGGTCCCTTGTGACTGCACATAGCTGACTGCCATGTACATTGTATCTGTAACATTGTGAATTGAGATAGTGTGTATCCTACAACAGTATTTGCACACACTTCAATATAACGACTGTGCCAGATATGTATGTAATAAATCATATTCCCATTGCCGAGTGCATCACGATTAATCACGAGAAACACTGCCAAGCCAGGACCTTGCCACCACCAGAAAGACCGTCTACTATACCAGGACGATATGTAAGACCGGACGCTGTGCTGGGAACTAGTCATGAGAAGTTGTCACTTTACCAGTCGACGTTGATTGATCATCACCACGTTTTTGATGGAGACACGTGATACGTCCTGTCAACCCAGCTTCCATCCCAACTGATTCCAATCTACTTAGAACAGCTATTAGTCTGAAATGCGCGAGATATGTGGGCGGTGAGATATTCCATCACATTCCGCAGACTCCATTAGTTGGAGTGCTTCATTTAAAAATGACATCTGCGAGAAACGTTGACGTCCAAGATAAGTTGTATGGATGCTGCACATTATCTCCAAGCATTTCTTGGAATACAAAACTTGTCTTTACTGTCAGGCAGGACAGTAGGTAGGAAGTAGAATGCGGAAAAATATGTGAAGAATTTCCGTTGTGTATGTAATTTGTGATATGCATTTGATACGATAAAGGATGTTTGTACATCATTACAAGATAAAACAAGCAATCAGATGAGAATTTATTCACTTTCTTGATTCATTGTGTTTTACATACTGGTCTACCTGTATGTTTAACCTTCTTCGACATTAGTATATCAAGCACATATAGTAATTATAAATGCAATTGATGTATTGAATTCATTATAAAAATCACACTTGGAAATACAAATTCAAGTCTGTAACTTTCAGAATTAACCACCCAGCATGGAGGAAAATATTGACGTCATGGTCACGTGGGTGCTCCTCCGGCCCACCTTGTCAAACCGTTCCCGATGCCAGTTGTCAATACACACGACCGGTTATAATACATGTTCGACTATGACAAAAATGTTTTCACTCCATTACAAGCAAGTGCAACATGTATCTCAACATGTATTCCTCACATGAAAATAATTCTGTAGACTACGGCTAAAAAATAACAACATGTATCTCTTTTAGTCGTAGTCTACAGGATTATGTTCATATGATGAATTAGTGACTGCATAATTAATAGGTTTGTTTGAGTAGCATTGATTACAATTAATATGATGGGATTACTGTAAGACCATTCATATCGCTGTGGAGGTGAATAAAATATTTCTAGTTTTTTTTCACCCTGTCAAATTAACTGCTTGTGACAAAATGTTGCGCAATTTTATATGGTACGTTTAAGAAAGATTTCACTTGATGCATGCATTACGATAATACTACATGATACCACAGGTCATAGGGAGATATTCCACCAGGCTTTACTCGTATCTCTGCTCTGGTTGTTGCTTATCACGCAGATTAGTCGACGCTGTTGTCGATAACTGATTTATGTAGAAGCTTTCCGACACCTCATAATAACGTATTCCAAAAACCTCATAGAGCGAATGTTACTTGGCCAAGTGTCAAAATTGGCTTTTGAATTAATTGTTGCTCTTACTTTCAATATCCTCAGGCACACACGGTTTTATATGGGTGTAACTTACAGTCTTGACAGAAAACCTTTATTATCTATAGACCAAACATTCATATATCTAGAACATGTTTTGGTTTTGAAATGATCTCCGCCCACACGGGAGTAATGAGTGTCTGAGAGACACAGACGCAGCGCCATCAGCACAACTCGTCTTGAATTGAAGTTGATGGCGGGGCCATGGGCCACTTGCCCCGCGGTAAAACTGAGAATGGTTTCCTCATTGAAATGCATTGAGCTATTTCCCAATACACTACCGTCTGTCCCTAGGAGGATACGTCCTTAAATCAAGGTTTCACTCACATGTAAATGTAGCACGCCAATCAGTTCTTACCTCGCAATCATACGCAATAAAGTTTCGAGAGGTATTCCTGATCAGGCTGTTCTTGGTACACTTCTAAGGAAGTGTAACTACAATACGGTGTGGTGTAAAAAAGTTTAACTTATACGTCTAGGATTAGTGTTATTGTTCATACTACTTGCTTATTGAAGTTGACACGGGTACATTGTGACATTAGAAGCCTTCCGTTATTCTCTACTAGTGGTTTGATCCAGAAAACACACGTGATGTTCTTTAGCGAACACCAGTAAAAGGGCGATTCTTGGTATTATCTTTTTAGCGAGAAATCCATAAAATGGCCTGATTATAGATCTGCCTCCCTTGTCAACCAATAGTGCAAGCTTCTAAGAAGTCATTCAAAGGTAGGACCCAAAAGGATTGATCTCATTGAAATGCATTGAGGTTACCATCCTCTGATCACCACGGTTGATCCCCAGACAAGGAGATAATAGACACAGGGGTCGATCTCATAAGCCTTTGTGACCGTCTAATGACAGGAAAGCGCCTTGGGACTCCCTCCACTCAATCGATTTCATTTTATGTTCGAATTGTAAGAACCTGAAAGTTGGCCGTTGAACTCGGCTACGTATTATCAGTTTGTCTTGCACCAAATGTACAACCTTCCACCAAACGGATTGCCTGAAGGGTAGATCATGAAACGTACAGAAATTCCCGGTGCTTATACAAACAACATATATACGCTGCATTGTGAGAAAATGTAATAAACTTATACAGAAATTTTAATAAAACATGAAACGTTGTCCGTAAATAATTTCTGACTGGTTTACTGTGCACTATGCACCAAGTAACATCTTGTGTCAGTGCACAGTAAACCAGTCAGAATTGCCCTGATGAAGATGACAGACGGTCATCGAAACGTCGGCTAGTGAAAAATAAATGGTTGTGGTAAAAAGAACTTTGCTATTCACATGTAACGTTGTGTTGGAATATGTAAGTGATCGTCGGTGTGAAGTTATCCTCATAAGGAGTCACAGGGACGACACGTGAAATCCCGGCCGCTACAAATGTGATAAAAACCAGGGATGTATGTTGATAAATACTCCATTTTGTTGCATGCTTCATCGCACCCTCCAGTGTATATGTAGCTTTAAATTGTACTTGTTTGAAGTCGACAACATTACTTCCTAAAGTTACTCCATTATCATGATTTACAACATTACAACTGCATTACTAGTAAGAAGAAAGAAACATACATCGGTGAAACAGAACGCTCGTTGAAAACACGGTTTCTGGAACACACGTGCACCAACGTCCGAGTTCTACCAGTTCAGAAGTATCCCAACATGTACACATAGAATCCCCAGGACACTCCGTCTCGCTGGACAAAGCGAAAATTCTGGACTCAGAACCGGATTTCTTCGCGAGAGGAGTAAAGAGGCGGTGTACATTCGGGCCAACATCCCAACACTGAACAGAGACGGGGGGCGACACGGGTTATCTGACACGTACGACCCGTTGCTGTAATCACGTGTTTCCGACGTCACGTCCCGGAAGCTGCAGTAGAAGGGTCCATTCCGTGAACAGGGCTGACGGAGTCGGTCGAAAATTTGGGTAAGTCCCAATTTACTTAGTGTTGGCTAGAACGTTAAGCCCTTTTGGTCATAATGCATTATTATGTCTTCACCACTATGTGGTGAAGACACATTGTTAGTGGTGAAGACATTGTTTGTCCTCATGGATCTTCTCCTTCTTCTTCTTCTCCTGCCATTTCTTTAAATTGATTCAACTCCTTCATTTTGGGGCCAAATAACATTTGACATGAAGGTGGAGTGGGCAAATACCCCCATTAAGCAATTAAAAATCCTAACCAATAATGTAGGGGACAGCTACATGTATCCAACTGTTGTAGTCTTAGTTATATGTCACTTCATACTATAGTTATATCGACGTAAACATTGTTTTCCCTTGTATCTTTCCCTGCCATGTCGTAAAATGTGGTGAAGCCATATATATATATATATTACCTACTGTTTAAAGCAATACAAAAGGAGATGTAACCTACCCTTTCTGTCTTTCAGAACGCTCCACCGTATTGTACTAATCAATACCTGCGAAGTAGGCTCACGGGTGACTTTTATCTGCAGAGGAGCATAAGAGAGTACAAATAAATTCAACTGCCATTTTTACGCCATTGACTGCTATGAAGCCATTCAAATAATCAGTGCATTTATATCTGCTTACGTAGGCCAATTTCTGTACACTTTATTTCATAAGCGAGACCATATCATAAATACATGAACATATTGTAACTCATATACTGTATAGATAGTACTTTAGTAGTTTGTATTAAGAAATGTAATAAGATAGTTTAGTTTTGTAGTATTGTTGTATTTCTGCCACACTTTGTACCATTGTACACGATTGTCGAGCAATAAAGTTCATTCATTCATTCATCCATCCATCCATTCATTCATTCATTAATTTATGAACATGAAGTGATCGCTTTAACTTTAAGGGGTGGGTTCCTAGTTCCTCTTTTTTGAGATGAAAATCAGTAATACCAAGACCTAAGAATAATTTTTACGTTCTTAATATGCAATGCAGAACATAAAGAGTAACCGTCGGGAGTACAAATGGTATTGGAACACAGCGGATGTGTCACGGTGCGAGACACAAGACTAATGTACGTAACGTTATTAATGACAAAAAGCAAATACTGAGGTTATTCTATTCGTAGATGCTGCCGGCATCAAGTGTATTTAAGGAATAAATTGCAATGTTAATAAACAAATAATGGAATGTCACTGAAATTAATATAAAATCAATTCACGCTTAGCTGGAATTTCACCAGGCATCCCCGGGCAGCACCATACTTCCAGCTGGTATGTAAGTCAATTAGGGTCATCTGATAAACCAGTAATGTCATTACATTGATCAGCAAGACAGCAAGAAAGTGTGTTAAATGATAAGTTTTCTTTAAAAATTGTTAACATTTTCAAATGTTTATCTAAGCAATTGTTCAATACACCATCAATGAATTAGCAGATGTTGTTTCTTCCCCAATTCAACTACCAGTATTTGATTAGTAAAAACAACAACCTCACTGTCTGCGGCGGCTGGAAGAAGTAAATCTAAGATGTCTAAGATGCCCAATATATCGATTCTGAAAAATTGAGGGTGTTGGAATCTATCGACCGACCCACAAGCACAATTTTGTGGATGCCCCCGGGGGCAAATACAGAACAATTCAAACACCCTCGTCTTTTCATAGACATATAGGTTATTGCATCATCTGACATCCCTTTGCACCTTACTGGAATGGGAGACTGGGTTTAAGTGGGAATTTAAGTGGAAAGGCAAAATAATTCACACTGTTGATAAACATCCACATATGCATTGGCAATATTCGCACGAATTCCCACTTTAAATAATTGCTGAAATGGCAATATTCTCATGTCACTCATACCAAACCTAATTTCATGCACTTTCACGCTAATTGAGATTATTGTGACCCTGCAATCCTAAACAGACAGTCTCAGACTGTTGCAATTTTATTTTTTCATTCAAGAATTCCCAGGGAGGCCTTATGGAAAATTGGGTCATTCAGACACTGGCAGAACTAGGCCAGACCGCAACCCTTGTCTGATACATGATAGACCTCGCGCACAACTAAATAGGAAGGAGGACTGAGTTTATATGGTCACTGCACGAACCATTCATCATTTATTATCATACATTTAA
>NW_017802936.1:190773-233849 GCF_001625305.1 Branchiostoma belcheri
AAAGATCGACCCGTAGCCCCCCTTCCCTGTTGAGGGTGGGGTTGTACATTCTTTCATATATTGCCTCTTTAACACCCCGTTCCCACCAGCGTGTTTCGCGGTCTAAGACATCCGTGGACTCGAGTTTGAAAGAGTGACCCTGGTTGTGTTGTAGGTGGTGGAAAATAGCTGAGGAGTAGCCGTTGGCACTAGGTCGGCAATGCTCTTTGTACCTTACTTTAAGCAGTCGACTTGTCTCTCCGATGTAGGTGTTGTTACAATTGGGCTCCTCACATTTGAGTCTGTAAATAACATTCGCCTTGGTACCCTTGTGAGGTCGGTCCTTAGGGTGTACCAGTCTTTGTCTGAGGGTTGAGTGAGGTTTGAAGTTAGTGGCTATGTTAAAGTTTTGGAAGATCCGTCGGAGTTTCTCAGATACTCCTTGGACATACGGAATAGTGATGTTGGCCTTGTTTTTGTTGGTCAATGGTTTGCACTTCTGGGTTTTCTTAGACTGATCTGAAGGTTTGAGCGCTTTGTTGAAAGTCCAGTTTTGGCAGCCACATTTAGCCAGGGCACCTCGGAGGTGTCTATGTTCGTCCGTTTTGGCTTGGTCTGAAGTGACAATGTTGTCTGCACGATGGAAGAGAGTTTTGATCACTGCTAGTTTGTGTTCCAAAGGGTGGTGGGAATCAAAGGCCAGGTACTGATCAGTGTGGGTTGGTTTCCTGTACACTTCGAAACGAAGGTTACCATCTTCCTCTACGATAGTTTTGGTGTCTAGGATGAAGCATGCAACTCCATTTTGTTGCATGCTTCATCGCACCCTCCAGTGTATATGTAGCTTAAATTGTACTTGTTTGAAGTCGACAACATTACTTCCTAAAGTTACTCCATTATCATGATTTACAACATTACAACTGCATTACTAGTAAGAAGAAAGAAACATACATCGGTGAAACAGATGCACCAACGTCCGAGTTCTACCAGTTCAGAAGTATCCCAACATGTACACATAGAATCCCCAGGACACTCCGTCTCGCTGGACAAAGCGAAAATTCTGGACTCAGAACCGGATTTCTTCGCGAGAGGAGTAAAGAGGCGGTGTACATTCGGGCCAACATCCCAACACTGAACATAGACGGGGGGCGACACGGGTTATCTGACACGTACGACCCTTTGCTGTAATCACGTGTTTCCGACGTCACGTCCCGGAAGCTGCAGTAGAAGGGTCCATTCCGTGAACAAGGCTGACGGAGTCGGTCGAAAATTTGGGTAAGTCCCAATTTACTTAGTGTTGGCTAGAACGTTAAGCCCTTTTGGTCATAATGCATTATTATGTCTTCACCACTATGTGGTGAAGACACATTGTTAGTGGTGAAGACATTGTTTGTCCTCATGGATCTTCCCCCCTCCTCTTCTTCTCCTGCCATTTCTTTAAATTGATTCAACTCCTTCATTTTGGGGCCAAATAACATTTGACATGAAGGTGGAGTGGGCAAATACCCCCAGGCTTTTTTTTTTCATTTCTGTGTTACAGACTTTTAAAATGGTTTTATTTGAGCTTTTTGGCTGTGTTATAGAAAATGTACTATAGCAGTGTGTTACCATATTTGGGCATGAGTCATCAGAATGGCATGCAGAGCAAACAACCAATAGGCATGCAGCTTTACTCTATTCTTCTTGCTGATTGGCTGTTGGGGTTTGTTTGGGTTAACACAATTAACAGCTGTTAAAAGCCATGTCATATTGACAGTATGAACTGCATGAAAGTGTTTTGGTAGGTATGTCAAGCTTTCCTGCTCGAGCATTGGAATGCGGGGCATAAACGCTTCTTTTTATCTTTAACAGCAACAGTTTGCATTAAGCAATTAAAAATCTTAACCAATAATGTAGGGGACAGCTATCCAACTGTTGTAGTCTTAGTTATATGTCACTTCATACTATAGTTATATCGACGTAAAACATTGTTTTCCCTTGTATCTTTCCCTGCCATGTCGTAAAATGTGGTGAAGCCATATATATATATATTACCTACTGTTTAAAGCAATACAAAAAGAGATGTAACCTACCCTTTCTGTCTTTCAGAACGCTCCACCGTATTGTACTAATCACTGCTGGTCCTAATACCTGCGAAGTAGGCTCACGGGTGACTTTTATCTGCAGAGGAGCATAAGAGAGTACAAATAAATCCAACTGCCATTTTTACGCCATTGACTGCTATGAAGCCATTCAAATAATCAGTGCATTTATATCTGCTTACGTAGGCCAATTTCTGTACACTTTATTTCATAAGCGAGACCATATCATAAATACATGAACATATTGTAACTCATATACTGTATAGATAGTACTTTAGTAGTTTGTAGTAAGAAATGTAATAAGATAGTTTAGTTTTGTAGTATTGTTGTATTTCTGCCACACATTGTACCATTGTACACGATTGTCGAGCAATAAAGTTCATTCATTCATTCATCCATCCATCCATTCATTCATTCATTAATTTATGAACATGAAGTGATCGCTTTAACTTTAAGGGGTGGGTTCCTAGTTCCTCTTTTTTGAGATGAAAAATCAGTAATACCAAGACTTAAGAATAATTTTTACGTTCTTAATATGCAATGCAGAACATAAAGAGTAACTGTCGGGAGTACAAATGGTATTGGAACACAGCGGATGTGTCACGGTGCGAGACACAAGACTAATGTACGTAACGTTATTAATGACAAAAAGCAAATACTGAGGTTATTCTATTCGTAGATGCTGCCGGCATCAAGTGTATTTAAGGAATAAATTGCAATGTTAATAAACAAATAATGGAATGTCACTGAAATTAATATAAAATCAATTCACGCTTAGCTGGAATTTCACCAGGCATCCCCGGGCAGCACCATACTTCCAGCTGGTATGTAAGTCAATTAGGGTCATCTGATAAACCAGTAATGTCATTACATTGATCAGCAAGACAGCAAGAAAGTGTGTTAAATGATAAGTTTTCTTTAAAAATTGTTAACATTTTCAAATGTTTATCTAAGCAATTGTTCAATACACCATCAATGAATTAGCAGATGTTGTTTCTTCCCCAATTCAACTACCAGTATTTGATTAGTAAAACAACAACCTCACTGTCTGCGGCGGCTGGAAGAAGTAAATCTAAGATGTCTAAGATGCCCAATATATCGATTCTGAAAAATTGAGGGTGTTGGAATCTATCGACCGACCCACAAGCACAATTTTGTGGATGCCCCCGGGGGCAAATACAGAACAATTCAAACACCCTCGTCTTTTCATAGACATATAGGTTATTGCATCATCTGACATCCCTTTGCACCTTACTGGAATGGGAGACTGGGTTTAAGTGGGAATTTAAGTGGAAAGGCAAAATAATTCACACTGTTGATAAACATCCACATATGCATTGGCAATATTCGCACGAATTCCCACTTTAAATAATTGCTGAAATGGCAATATTCTCATGTCACTCATACCAAACCTAATTTCATGCACTTTCACGCTAATTGAGATTATTGTGACCCTGCAATCCTAAACA
Organism: Branchiostoma belcheri; assembly: GCF_001625305.1. Classification (NCBI taxonomy): domain Eukaryota; kingdom Metazoa; phylum Chordata; class Leptocardii; order Amphioxiformes; family Branchiostomatidae; genus Branchiostoma; species Branchiostoma belcheri. Next base: position 194,303 of record NW_017802936.1, read on the forward strand.
GACAGTCTCAGACTGTTGCTAATTTTTATTTTTTCATTCAAGAATTCCCAGGGAGGCCTTATGGAAAATTGGGTCATTCAGACACTGGCAGAACTAGGCCAGACCGCAACCCTTGTCTGATACATGATAGACCTCGCGCACAACTAAATAGGAAGGAGGACTGAGTTTATATGGTCACTGCACGAACCATTCATCATTTATAATCATACATTTAATACAGTTAGCATATTTTTGCCATGCATCTTTCTAATGGCGTACGGTTAGGATCATTAAAAGGTACTCAAAACCTTTTATTATAGTCACAAACCTTTTATTATAACCAATAGAATGTGGAAGTAGCTACGGTTGTTTTTGCATGGATTTGAATATGCACAGTTTTCAAATGTAGAGCTCGAACCTATGAAAACATTTAGCAGTCTCCATACATAATGTGAATAAAAACGGCTCACATTCATAACTCCAAAAGATGCTATGCCAGCATTAATTCAAGGTCCATTGTTAAAGGGATGTCATACGAACCGTGTCCGATTGTATTTCATGCTCAGGTAAAACACATTGATTTAGCCACGACTATTGCTGATGTACATGTATGTTAAGTGTCGCAGTACCTACTTCATTGCACTCTGGTGTTAAAGGTTTTGCTTACTCCAAAGTTGTCTTTACATGTGATGAAATCTATATACTTTTAACATCAGGAGATTCGTATCTCTTCTTTACTGGATTTAATCGATAAAAATCTGCGTTAAAAGAAAAGGTAATAATGAAAATGATAAAATCTGTTCATCTGCTAAATGATGCAGTGCTCCTGTTGCCAACAAATTTGGGTTTCTAAATTTCTTGTGGTTTCCATTGCAGGGGAATGCATGGGTAAGTAATGCCTGAATACCACCGACGTAAATCATACGATTTGTAAATACCTTCACATGAGTTCGTAGTGTAAGCTGCCTTTTGGTCTAATTTGTGTAACATATACTCGGCCTTTCACAGCTTTCATCGTTCGAACAGCCAATCCCGCACATAAGCTTCTCAATGTGGAATTTTGCGATAAGACCATGTTATTGTCTCCTTCTTACTGCAACGGTGTAAATGCCCGTGACTTTGTGAAGCTCTCCAACAGCATAAAGGTTAAGACGATCTCACACATCGTCATGGTTTTTGCCATTGAGTGCATATGTTACGCTTCTTCAGCGGATCTTCTCAGCGTTTTATACTAACGTCATTGCAACAGCCGTTTTGTAAACTGCCTCAGGGGTAGATTAACTTTAATAAGTTACTTCGTCTGACATTTATAAAATATAGTGCTGCATCATTACTTATACCTAATCTAAGAAATATGAATAATTCAGATAAATGTAACTTTACAGGCGGAATTCTATTATACATTCAGTAGACCTAGCCCCCTATCTAACTAGGGGCGGGGAGGTGGTTCAAAATTATGATAACATCAGATTGTTATGGCCGCTCCTCATGGATGATTTATAGAAATCGAATACTTATCGAATATTTCTGGTACCTATCCAAAATTGGATAAAATGAAATCATTCGCAGCGCAAAAGGTGAGTGAATAATATGATGTAATATGATATGAATCTTTATTGCATGTTCTTTCCCAGATGGGCTAAATGCACAAGAGGACATGCAGTATGCAAAACTTGAGTATTGTATACTGGGCGCTATATTCTAATGCTAATTGCTAGGAATTTATGCATTATAACAATACTATATACTACCTATCATCTACTGTAATATATAATATCACTTAGAGTAGATCAGGTCAGTTTTAGATGAGTCTTTGAGTCGTGCATCATTCAACAACAACCATCAGGCATTTTGTATCTTTGGACTCCCCCGGATGACAACTCGGCACGATTGTTTACATGATACCATCCCACGTGATTATCTTGCTCTTGTGGAGTGAACAAAATATAAGATTAACACAATGAATAGAGAATAACTGAATCACCAATTACAGCAAAGAAAAACCAATGATTATATTTCAAATAGTATATTAGAGGTTGAAGAAGCAGACCGGTTACAAATGTTTTGTTCCTGACGGACAGTGATGATGAAAGTGAGTTTGTGCCCCTTCGTATAGCCTGTCATTAAATCACATTTCTAACACAGCGCACAGAGTTCAATTACGGAAATGAATTGCTCCACAGTGCCATATGGAATGACACAGAAACGGAAGGTGCGTCTAAAGCTCCTCCTGTAAATCATCGAATCAACCCAGTCCCTGTCCCCGAGGAGAGGGAGGGATGACGGATACCCAGATCAAATAAATCCCGACATGTCAGGGCGAGCGGGAGTAGCATACGTACTCCATAAATGCCACACCGCTGGGGCGACCTGTGTGCGGCTCGTGGAGTCCATACAAATTACTTTACGACACTATCCCAAGTCGAAGCAATTTTATGGACAGTAAAACCTCCGTGGTGCTTCTGCTTCTGTGTCCAATGTAAAACGACAGATTCAACGACAGGGATCTCACAGGAGGACCATAAACTTAAATCCCATTTACTTCTTTCAGAAAAGCATCATTCAGAAAATCTAAGTGTGCCTTTAATCAGGTTAGTTACTAGCATCTGTCCCTGATCGTTGCGATTCCCTTTTGAAGTCGACTTGATAAAAAGTTAACGATAGGCTTTCAGCCGAGGACATAAACTCGAATATAACTACGGGCTATTGACACGAAAAAGAATGTCGAATTTTAAAGTAAAACATGCATTAAAACATATCACACGTAGCATAATGTCTAAACTATTCTCAATAGGATGAATAGTTGATGAGAAAACAGATCAAGTATACATTTTTATTCGGATGAGAAGAAAATACAGACGAAGTGGTTGACGCAATATGGCTTATATTAACGCCACAACTAAACAAATATATATACAAGACAAATGAGTGCAAGAAACAGATGATACGGTGTGGCAGAGCTTCTGGATGTTCAAGTCCCACTTCCCAATCCGAATTGGAGAAACGTAGAATTTATAGGAAAATCAGGAATCAAAGCATTTTTGTAGTAGCGATAAATTTTGGGTTATAGCCGAGGTTTATGGAGGATGAAAATATTGGGCTTCCTTGAAGTATTAGACAGATTTGGGAATTTTCTGAAAGTGTTAAAATTTATCGTATACATGAATGAACGTATTAACCGTGCATTAGTGTCAACAGAGCACTGATGTAAATAATGTGGGACTGATTCCCATTGGCACCCACAGCTTTGACAGGCTAGGCTGCTACGTAGAGAAGACTGGTTCAAGCTGCAATATACTCATTCCAACATTGAACCGGAGAATAGTTGATGTGTCTGAGGTGTAAAACCACGATGCGTGTCAACTGCATTTACTGGACCTTGAACGTGGAAATGTATTCAGAGACAGACTGCAGTTCCTATTACATTATCAGACTTACTGAGAACATGTAAGTCTTGGTGAATCAAGTAGCTGTAAGAGGTGCAGCAGTGACAATTCACTCCGGCAAATGAGGACATGTTGTATCATCACATACTTATTACTGATATTATCACATACATGGTTGAAATACAATCCAATTCTATTGGCATCTCGTTGGTCTTATTCTTTCTTAGTATACATATATAGATATGATATCCTGCCGTATATAAGATCCAAGCAGATGATACGGTGGCAGGACAGTAACCATTACCTCGTATGGCCAATGGATACTGTCTGATAATGACCTGATTGGAGATTACCCGCATACATGCTACTGTTCAATGACTATTGAAAAACAGTTCAACACTCTGTAGGTTGTGATTTAAATATAATGACTGGCAGCAATGAAAACTACAAAATTTTGCAGTATAAGGTACAGGAAAAACAGGTACATTACTACTGAAACAGGGAGCAATCTTACTAATCGTTTGCATCTATCACATTCTGTTTGTGTTGGTCAGTACGCTTTCCGGATGGCAAAGTAGAAAACTGTGATGTTCTTTACATTGCGAACGACAAAATTATCAGCCAACCTTCACTCACCACGATGATTCGACTCATTGCAAGTTATTGGGGGCGACGTCGCTTTCAAACAGAATTTAATTTTCAGTGAGGCATCTTTAATGCACATTAGTTCTGTCGGAAAGTCACAAAGAACAAGCTACCCCAAAACAAGCATGTATAAATAATGTATTTATATTGTAAAAGATTGTTCAATATGTTCATGTAGACTAACCATGTGATAGGCTGACTACTACATTCTATTCAAATGATCCAAAGCATCAGCTGACTTGGGTAACGGCACTATCACATCATCACAAATATCAAAACACTTTTCTGTACCGCTTTAATGACTTACTACCTGCAATACATCACATTTCACAAGTATAAATAGAGTTCTGTATGTACAATATGTCCATCAATTTTCAAAGCTGTCTGAGCGAAATTGGACATTCCACGCACATATTTGTTCACAAAGCATGAAGACCAGAGGCAAGAGATAGATTCTCTCATTAACGGGACGTAGCTTCCAATTACCTCCAGAATGGCTTATTTGCCCTTAATGTGTTTTATATTCACATTCAGACATCTATCTTTGGCTCGACTCTCGCATGAATGAGTTGACGAATGTGAGAAATGGGTTTGAATGAATTCGCGAATGGAAGAAGGACGCTTCAAAGCAATGTACAGCGGAACTACGGAAGGGAAGAACACCGATTTCAGATACACACTGTTAAGTGGTCGAGAAGCGAACGGAGGTGAACCGTTCTCATCAATATTTAGAAAAAAACACCGGTATTAACATCTTTATCACAACATATTTTTTCACAAGAACAGTGAGCGCTATGGGCGCTATCATTATTGGACCCGATGTAAATGGTTGATTTATGTACAAGTAAGAGCAGGGATTCCTTACATCCAGTTAGAAGCCTAGCCTGGGTACAATCCTGACTTGGTCTCACTGTGGTGTGAGTCAGTGTGAGCTTAGCCTAAAGTGATAAGTCAGCTGGTACCCGAAAACAGAAGCCCAAACCGGCGGCCATAATACCGCACTGCGCTGTTGCTCTGATAAAGGCTGACCTTTATGTCGCCCAGCTAACGTTTTCCCAGGATTGTATTTTGTATCGGTGCTTCCAATGAGGCGAATAAGTAGGAAATAGGGACTGTATAAATCCCCATCTTTACCTGTGCCTGTGCCATGGCCATCATTGCACCGTGTTTATTTTCCTTATGACGAACAAGCAAAGATTGTATGGGCCTGATGGAAAAAAAACTAATCATTAATTAGAATTACACCTTCATTCATTCATTCATTCATTCATTCACAGGGAATAAAGGTATGCCCTTTTGTTTTCACAGCCAGGCTACCATTCATATAATGCGTTTCTACCCAACGATCAAATTTGAATGCCAGACATGTCGTCCTCTGCCATTTGGCAGCAGGCTTCCACTGAGAACGAGGAAGAAAAAACGCCCCTTCACCATCATGAGCTGTTAGCTTAATTGCAGTCTTGACAAGACGCACAACACGACCGCGCGATCAATGGTCCATTTCCTAGGTGAAATTGGTACAACGACTTCTGGGTGGACGTTAGCATTTACCGCTTGCAGTTAGGCAGTGGCCTCCTTGGAACTATAAGGGGTATAATGGGTTATTCAAATGCCTGGATGGAAGCTTGTTTAGCAGCCATCAATGTTTTTGTGATGATAACAGCAATAAGTCCACCGATGAAAACTTTAAATAGATGAATAGTTTGTCGAATATGCAATCGTATTTCAGCCTTTGTCACAAATATAATGTGTTGTTATAGATCAAAGAAGACTTTTCCCTTTAAATAGAATGTAATCTCTTAATGCTATCAATTGTCTTCAAACTAGATTCTGTTCATGTGGCACTTGTTTTATAATACTGCGCCCTTCAAAACGCTATTTGACAGGTCCATCTGGTTGTATGTTATTCTAAATTAACTGAACGACGGGGGACATTCAATTTACGGATTAGTTACATTGTAATTTCTGAAGAAAGACAATTCGTGTACCTAGTATTTCAGTTCATTTTAAAAGCTTTTGCCTAAGATAATCATACCAAAGCGTAACGTTTGTTGTGAATGTTGTATACAGTACTGACAGTGATCCATGGCTTAATGTTGCACATCACGGCAGACATATTTGGTAACGGAATTGTGCAGTTTTATCCACAGATACTACACTGACGTAACGTGGGAAACACGTCTTCCGTCTTGATTCCAATCTCTAGTCCATATGGAATTATATGATATGAATCTTTATTGCATGTTCTTGCCCAGATGGCTAAATGCACAAGAGAACATGCAGTATGCAAAACATGAGTATTGCATACTGGGACGCTATATTCTAATGCTAATTGCTAGGAATTTATACATTATAACAATACTAAATACTACCTATCATCTACTGTTAGTTGCCCTTTCTTCTCTCTTTTTGAAACATGTAGAAACATAATTACATAGTTTGTCTGCTATACATTTGTTCTTGCATGACATCAAGTGTTTAAACGTGTCCTGCTTTGACATTTTCTTGCATATCTTGTCTAAATGTAAAATATCGAGTAGTTCTTGATATTTCTTCACCAAACATGCGAATTGATGACATCACCAACAAGAATGCTTCTCAACCGAACTGCCAAGTATATCTCAGATACAACTGAGAGCCGCACAGTAATGATACAATAAACATAAAGTAGAATCTTCCAATGTATCAGCACTTTTTGTAAGTATAGATACTGATAATCCCAGAAAATCCTCTGCTTGAGGCGAATATGTCTCAATATCCTATATATACATATAAGGATGCGTTTCAGCAAAGACATACTTACATTAGGCTGGCTAGCTCTTTCTTGCAAAACCCTGTCACTGTCAGAGATGGGAGGGAATGCCTGCTGTTAGAATATACCATTCCTGACTGTACACGTCTCACATTGAAACCAAACGACCTGCACAACTGAAGCAGATCCCTGGCGTAACGCCACAGCCTGCTTCTCTGGACAGCACAGCAGAAATAGCCAATTAAGGTAACTACACGGCCACTCCAGCGGAGAGTGGCGCTACATTGTTATAGCTTTCTCTGTGGGAAGAAAAGGAGCAAACGAGACTGTCTGGACATATAAGGAGCCTGTGCATTGGGATAACATATTAGGTACCCAAACAAGATGGGAGGTTACATGAAGGTAAGTAAATAAAACAGGTACGAATCTAAAAGATAAGATAACAGATATTAATAAAAGCTAACCTGGGGCTCTAGTACGTTGGGAAGGTCTTTCCACCGCCGCTGTATTATAAATAAATGACAGGAAAACGAAATAGAGCGATGAAGGTCACACAGAGCGATCGAAGTCCATCTGTCAGTGCCATGTTCATATTCCCCTGCTTAACGCGCGGGAAATCCGCCTGGCTGCCGCCCCAGACAGCTACACACACCGGCGCATGCGTGTTCCGTAAAACATCTCGTGGGGATACCGCGGACAAGATTACCGAGTACCGGGAAGAATCCGGCTCATCCACCCTGACTACCGGCCGTGAGGCGGGACTAACGGATCTGAGGGGAAATATTCAATGCGGTTTATCCACCTCCTGAGTGCATTCGAGTCAGACGGTAGAGTGGTTTAAAGTGTCATGTTTAACTGTATACTGAAGTAACTAGCATTGTACTTTATCGAAAACTGATTCCATACGATAAGGTATATGACCCTCACCTGGCGATACCAAGTATCGTCGTTAATTGTAAAAAGAACTTGTGCAGGTACTATGGTTCTGATTACAATTACCGCATTACGTATGTGCAGATCGTCAACAACGTCTGTAACTCATCAGAAGTAGTAGTAATAATAGTAGTAGTAGTAGTAGTAGTAGTAGTAGTAGTAGTAGTAATAGTAGTAGTAGTAGTAGTAGTAGTAGTAATAGTAGTAGAGGAAGTAGTAATGGAAGAATTAGTAGTAGTAGTAGTCACTACTGATTTTCATCAAATGATATAGGATCAGGATTAAGATAATGTTAGCGCCTCTGTAATGCTGAGATAGGAGGAAAGTGTTTGGAAACCGACCCGAAATGAGACGTAGGTTTCAATGATAACTTCGTATACGGTTAATAAGTAAGGTGGTATCATCAGATCTTTATCTATATTCACTTTTACCAGTCAGACATATTGTTATTACCTTATTTAGTAACACGTAAAGACGTCAGTGGCAGGGGTGAGGCAGAAGGACGGTGTGGAAATAAGGGATGTTTGAAAAAGCTAACAAATCAACAGCAATCATTATGTTTACCGAAGGAAAACATATTGTTTTTACTCAATTTCTTCCTCCTACTCTTCTATTCCAAACACTAACCTCTGACCTGGCCAATGACATGATTTGTTGACGTCTGCCACCATGGTGACTGGTGTTGGGTTACAAAATGTTGCGATTCCATGGTCTGCTCTACTCCTGTCACCATGTACTTGTAGTACATGTATGTGAATGTGTTTGAGTAAAAATTAACAGGGAAGACCATGTCCAAAGGTAAACATTATGCATTTGCTTTGCAAATGTTACTTCTCTAGTTTTTTTCATGTATTTACTGACCGTAGTTTAACAAATGACCGTTACCGTGTTTGCCTGACTTCCCGCCGTTCTCCAGCCACAGGACTACAGCGACATTATGTAGATCTATGTGTGAAGTGCCGGGCTCCGATCAATCAGACACGCGGGAGACGGCGGCGCTGATGGCGGGGAGCCTGATTGTTGGTGCCGCGAAAACGAGCGATGTTTCCATCCAGGCTCAACACAATGGTAGCTTGATTGTTGCCTTAGCAAATGGAACCATTTTGCCTAAGCTGCAAAAAAAGCGTAATTTGCACAATGGATGGGGGTTGATCAAACGGATTGGATTCAACAGAATTAATGTTTTCTTTTAGAATTAGAACAGAATTAGAATTAGAATGATATAGGTTAAGTCTTTCTGATTGTTCTTGTATTTCACACCGTATTTGAAATTATGTGCCCTATGTGTTTTGTTACTTATATGTTGACTCTCTAATATCAGCTTTGCTGCCTTGAGAGTCAGTGTAATGTCTTGTTGCATTTTTTTCAATAAATAAAATAAATAGAATAATGTGTAGTTGTTACACGTATTAAGGACGTTGTAGGGTCTGCTTGAGTAAGGAAAAAAAAGATGACGACTTTGACAACGTTAGCAGGAAATATTAATGAGTGTATGCGTTAAAGGGTCACTTTGTTCATATCAATTTCTGATCATTGTGTTTAAATGTAATGACATGTGAGATTATAATAACAATTCTACAATGATATAATTATACAACAGTACAATAAGTATGAACAGTACAAGTAAATAATATGAATGTTCATCTAGAATATAATACACACCTAGCTACGCAGCTACAATATTCCAGTCACATTCACCAAACGTTGTCTATTCATGATTTATACATTCTCCCTGACATTATTTGTTCTGCTTACCAGTGCGTTGTATAACGTGATAGACTGGGAAGGGCTTGTGCAGGAAAACCTGCTCAATTTTATGCACCGCAGATCATTGTAAAAATCTGGTCGAATTCACGAAAATTTCTTCCATATCAATGTGAAAATTGCGTTGATTGAAGTTTAAAGGAGATGCCCGCTTAATCATATTAAGTTTATTCGTCATCTATAGTTGCTGCACTGCATGCATATTTTTTTCTTTCAAATTTCATGTTAGTATCACATTGAATTGCATCGTATGCTTTAGGCAATTCATGAAGTTACATACAATAAGATAAGTAAGATAAGATAGATATCGAAGAAGTTACGGAAGGGATCTTACGAGTCTTTTAATCATGATCTATATATAACATAGGTGTTTAGGATGAATGATACTATTAACGTCCCTCCAGTGGGAGCTGCGCGACAAGCAATACATTACAGTACTAATCACCGCTCAGATAACAACGACAGAAGCTTCTTTTGTTTGTATCACATAGTAATAAACATAGATTATCAAAGTTTACGGCTGATCACAGATGCTTTCTTCGGTACATGTTAATTTTGTCGCTTTCGTGTCGGGAAATAAATCCATGTGTTTTACAATGCTGAACGATTCTTATCAACATAAGAATTATTGCTTATACTGGTTTATTGTTCTTCTTGCACTTGTTACATCTCGCAGGGCATGGGCCCTGAATTGGTTGCAACTACAGAACGTGCTAATTAGTTTTAAAAAAAATTACCCTTGTCAAAAATAACAAATATACAAAGTACTCACCGTCGAACGGTACTCACGACGACACACCATGGGAATTACTGATTTACACATTAAAATTTCTATTTACACAATTGCTAGTTGAACAATGCATAAAAAGAAACATAGATAAGGCAACCAAAACATGTGAAACACTTTTGCTGAACTGGTCTGTTGCAAACACCGGAGATCAAGAGGACTCGTCTGGCATTTGGCCCATTTTATTATGTTTACCGAAGGAAAACATATTGTTTTTACTCAGTTTCTTCCTCTACTTCTTCTCCAAACAGTGACCTCTGACCTGACCAATGAAATGATTTGTTTACGTCTGTCACCATAGTGACTGGTGTTGGGTTACATAATGTTGCAATTTCATGGTCTGCTCTGCTCCTGTCACCATATACTCGTAGTACATGTATGTGAATGTGTTTGAGTAAGAAGTAACAGAGCAGACCATATCCGAAGGTAAACATTATGCATTTGCTTTGCAAATGTTACTTCTCTAGTTACCTTGTGAGTTTACCGGAAGTGAATGTAAAGTCATTCTTAACACGTCTCAAACAAATCATCTCCACAGTGCGATTGCAATTAAAGGATATTGACGCTTTCGAGTTGACTGCGTTAGCGGCAAACGACTTGATGCTCGGAGAGTGTAGCATGGTAAGGATCCACTTAGAGATAATATTACATTTTTCATTTACTTCATCTAACTTCAATACACATGTGACTGACATCAACATTTATCCAAGTTACGCCACGGTCACATTTCCAAGCCGGTTGTTTGCATGAACGAAAAAGAAACAATGTGTACAAAGAGTATACACAAATAGTGCTCAATGTTAATTTTCTAAAACTTTTTTTGTGTTTTGCTGTCTCATATCATGATTTTCGTTCCAAACGACTGCCCGGCCGGGCCCCGGGTTGGGAAATGTGACCGCGCCTTTAGAAACCGACCAATGTATTAGATAGATTTATAATATATGTAATAAATCTATATCTTTTTCTTGTCTATTTGCAGATAAAAACGGGCCATCAACTATCCACGAAATCAGCCATTGGATTACCACAGCACAGTTATAGATATGAAAATTTATATGTCTGTTGTTTTATGATTATCGTCATTTTTTAACTATATTTGTCAGAAGCATCAGATCCTTCTCGCTAAACCAGGGATCATGAAGGAATCTGTATCTGTATAGCCGATATAACCGCCCTTCGGCGTAACACACCGGCTTCGCAGGCACGCGGCGCGGCGGCGTCTGGCTACATTACACCGATCGACTTGTTACACCTAACCCTTAAACATCTAACTCTTGGCATTGTTTAAAGCTATCTAATGACAATGCCCCTATTGTACTCGGTGACAGCGAGTTCCACTCTGCGATAGGTCTTGGAAAGAATGAATTCTTGAACACATCAATAACTCTGGTACTTGAAGGCATGACTATTTCTTGTTCTCGTTCGCGGAATGTTCACGTGTGGCGACCACAGCACCTTCAGCACACAGATAAGGCTGATGCACTGACTCCAGACCTGGATTGCTTTTAGAGCACTACTGCAACACAATATCGCCATGTAATGTAGTTCTATTGATAATATCACCTAAATTTAGAGGCTGTAATACATTTAGCACTCCATATCACACGGGGAAACGTCAAAGACGTACATTTATGTACAGTGACTTATTCTTAGGCCATATTGTTTTGATTATATGGATGACATCCAGTGGGACCCCAAGAACTGATGCGAGCGTGCACATATTTAAAAAAAATGGCAAAAAAGTTGTCTTCATTATGAAATCTACGTGGACATGAAGGTTGAACAAATAACTAAACACACAGAGTAGAGTATGGTATGGCGAATATTGGATTATTCATTAATATTTCTTCATATTTTCTTTCCCCTTGGAATTGATTTTGGCATTGTAGACATAAGTATCATTACCTTCGCCAAGAAGGTTATGTTTTCAGAGGCGTTCGTGTGTGTGTGTGTGTGTCTCTCTCTCTTTCTCTCTCTGTGTGTGTCTGGAAACACGATAACTTAAGAAGGCTTTAGTGGATTGACTTAATATTTGTTAGGTGGGTAGGTCAGAACGTAGAAGTGTGACAGGGCCCTATGCCAGTAAGAAAAAAAGATTTAAAGATTTCCGGGGATTGCATATCACGGTAATACTCTTAAAGCGACAAATCTTGGTGTTATCAGGTAAACAAAATTGACCTACACTTATATTTTGTCGTCAAGGGTCAGTTCAAACCCCTCATCCTTCTGTTATATACAAATCGTGTGAGCGTGGCGTATTTGGTCTGAGGATAACTGCAAACTCACAGATCAGTGATGTCGGAGATGACAGAAAGACAAGAATTCGAACACGACACATCGCAATGCTGAAGGGCAGCAATGAATGTTCAAGATTATCGGCCTGATGATCAGAAAGTGTCACTTGATGGCACTAACCACTGCAAACAGGTGAATTATTACTCTGCACATTAAAGGCATCCAGTATAAATACGGCAAAACAATGAAATATTCTGGATGAGGAAATCTACTGGATATTAATGTTTACTGCGATTTCTTAGCACATTTTTGTCATCATTTCATACTTGGAGCGTTTGGAATAGCCCCAATACAAGGTAAGTGAGGAGTCCTTTTCTTTTGGGGGTATTACCAATGAGGCCAGGTTGATTTGATTATATGGATGACATCCACGCGTGCATGGGTTTTTCGTCCGCCTCCAAAAAATGTTTTCGATCATGCTGTAAACCATACAAAGAAGCAGTAAGATGAGCAATTATATGCCGAAAGTCGTAAAAAAATCTAAGGAAAGGAAGAAAATGTGAAGAAATGACAATGACTATTCTATTCGCCACATTATACTCACACACTATACACATTATATTATACTGTGTGTTTGGTCATTTGTTCGACCTTCATGACCACAGAGATTTCATAATTTCAACTTAAAACTCAAGGTCCGTGACGAGAAGGAAAGAATGGCAAATTACAATCCAGCCGCCTTCAGTATTAGTTTTTACTCCAGACTTCTGTTCGCCACATCTGATGAATTTTGTTCTGTTTGTATCATTTGGCTCGTAATGATGTCACTCCGCACAAATATACTCTTCCTCGACTTGCACACATGCATACCTCTTACACATATTCGACTTACAGACACGATTCTGGTAATATCTAGATATTCAGACATGTAGTGAGACAGACTTTATGTATCCTCAGGCGCTCCAAACGTCTTACGGAGACGTATGAATTCTATAATGTAACGGTTGTAGCAATGTAGGCATATCTTAGTTCTCCCTCCGTAGTTGATCGCATTGCTCAAGGCTATACATTTGACCACCCCACAACACTGCCTACCCAGTGATCAACGAACAATGTATCGTTGACGTTGAATTGGAAAACCAGTCACACACATTATCGCATCAACGTGTGATGGACCCAGTTTAGAAATACACATGACTGAAGAGATTAACACTAGACCCTTGGTTTTCTGCCAAAATGTGCGCAAGGCGTTATCAAACGACTAACTACTGTGTGCACAATAGAGTATAGGTCTTGTCATAAGGCCAATACTGGTTCTTTGCCAGAAAGTATCAATTTGACACGGCGAGTTTGCCACGTTTGTCAGTTCAGATAGCCATAGATTAAAAGAGAACGTCTCTTGGGACTAAGTCGTGGACAAAATATTTGGCACATAAAATCTTAGCTAAACATTGAGTATAGAATTATCAGAACCCGCTGTCCCCCTACTGTCCTGTAACTCAAGTCAGAAATTAATAATATTTAATCTTGGTTGTCCGTCGTTGTCGACGAAGTATTTATTTATTAAATGTTTATCTATTTTCTAAATGTTTAGTACTGAGTGGCGAATGTAGCATCGAAGTATTCTCTTCCTTATACAACTTCGTATCTGGCCTGTGTTTTGACTGCTACAGATGCATACAACGGCTTTTTAAAATTTGTTACTTATTGCTGTGATGCACGCTGCTTTGAACAATTTAACTACAATCTACATACGTAATTATTGCAAACAGCGTCACCCAGCGAAAAAAGCTGGCATCCACAGAGCTCCTGCATTCCATTGGATACATATTTCTGCTTGAATACTTCACTTATACGCTATTGTACGGCCAAGATGCAAGTTACAAATATTATACCATATATGAAAATTGCCATGATACGACTTCTATGCTGATGTAACATGCTGGTGCAAGTAAAAAGGCCACCCCAGAGTAAAGCAGTTACAACTATAAAATTATAACAATTGCCATTAATTATGCAGTTTAGGTATTCATTTACATAATCTATATCCTCAGATGTTTTGTCTCGTTCTCAATTACATGTCACAAGTGTTTCATAGTCCTATTATCGAACAAAGCAGATTTATAGAATTCCCTTATTACTTATGCAAACTAGGTCCTGATTTGCATTATTGTCATCTGATTTTGTCAAGCATCATTTCAGCTACCTACATACCAAAAATCACGACAATCCGTCAACCGGTTCTTGAGTTATCCTCTGAAAATTTTTCAACAAATGCTCCTGCAGTTCCAGAACAAGCCGCTAGGGGAACCAAACTCACGTCACTTCTTCCCTACCCTAGAGCTATCTACCAACTAAAATTCGTGACCCTAGCATGTCCAGATCGCGAGATATCAAAAGCGGAATTTCTGCTGCAGTACCAACAAAAGCAGCCAGGGGCCCCAGAATCTAATCATTTCCAGGTCTTATTAAGACCTACCCACCTACCAAGTTTCATGACAATGCATATTAAGCTTCTTGAGTTATGCTGTTCACAAACGGACAAACGGACAGACAAACGGACAAACGCTACTGAAAACATAACCTTCTTGGTGAAGGTAATATATGAAGTAGAATAGTGCATGGAGATATATGCATCAAATGAATGTATCATGGGGTTTAATTTGCTTATTTCTTTTCCTGTTATCAATGACATACATGTACTGATAGATAAACGTGTATCTAATTCAGTCTATTAGCTAGCATCAGAAAGTATTAAGGTATTGAGATTAGGGATTACATTCTTTATTATTGTTTATTAGACCGATCTCCATTAGTTTGTACAGACATGAGTTGCCATACATACTATTCTTCCTGGAGTCGTTAACTACATACTACTATTGTAACAACATGGTAATGCTTATAACTACAACTACATAAACACACACAACATGCAAATTGTACCGAGAGGTCAGAGGTCTATCATAAAATTAAAAACATTCATATTACACTTTGTCGACATTTCTACTACCTCCAATATTGTAAGGGATTGGAGGTGTCCACCACAGTTTTTAGCCATTCCCGGATGTGTTTCTTAAACGATGTAGGTGCGGATAGTCTGATGTGTTGTGGAAGTGCGTTATATGATTTAGTGCAACGGTACAGAAATGTTCGTTTGGCTGAGGCTGTTCTTGGTTTTGGCAGTTTAGCACACATGACTTGCATACAACAGGCGGCATTGGTATGGGCACAGTAACTTTCCCCAGGCCAAGCTTTTAACTTCCCATGAACAAGTGCAAGTTTTAATCACGAAGTAACGATTCATGTCTCTGGAGACTACACAAGGCCTTCGGCATGGGTAAAACGTGTGCCTCATTATTTTTTCCTGACTTAATTGGTTTTAATCGACATCTACCAAAGAGCACAATCTGGAGTTTTCCCCTCAGGAACTTGCGATGCATTGAAGTTTCATCCGCGGGGGATTTTGTAATATTATTCTTCGCATAGCGGTAGATTACAAAAGGATCTTCACACGTGATCACCATTCCGTTATTTGCTACTGATTTGACGAAACGTGGTTTAAACTTCATATTCAGTTTAGACTACCATATTTTAACTTGTAAAATGCATGCATATGGTAAAACGCACTTTGTCAATATTTCATGACATTGGACTGTGGAAAACGGAATGTTAGGTTTAGGGGCCAAAATCCATTGTTTTGCGTGTTTGTAATTATTTTTTAAAATGACTACTAATGAGCTGAACATTTCATTTAGCTATTTCATATTTCTAATTGACCTGCCAACATACTTTCAATTGAAGCCATGACCATAAAATACGATGGCAGACATAATCGTAATGCCAAAAAATATTTCCAAAGCCCTCAACGTCACAATGTACTGTGATAGGAGTAAGACAATTGGTAACAGTATTGGTATGAAATGCCTTAGAACTTCTGAGGAATCAAAATAAAAGACAACTCAGAGGATAATGACCTCTCTCGGGGATCACAATCAGAGATGCCTGCTAGACACATGTGGAGTAAGGGCTGAAGGGAATCCGGTTGAGAATGGCAAATGAAGCCATTGGAGCCACAGTTGATCCGAGCACTTTGTCACTGTCCGCCGCCGCAGACGGAGGAACGCCCGGGTCGCGCAGTGATACATTCAGAACTCTGGTAAAACCGGCGAGGACGGAAAGGTCACTGCCAAGTTCAACATGAGATGCAGTGATCCATGTCGTTGTGACCTGCCTAACATTATGTCTTCGAAAGAATATAAGTCATCTGCCTACAGATTCAGACGGAAAGGAAATCTGGTCATACGAGTTTACGGCCCTGGCAAGAATCATGATTAGAAATAAGAAAAAGTTGTAACATGTTGGTTATTGCCTGTGCAAAAATACTGCACAAAATGTGAATACAAACGCCAAAAACCACACACAATTAGTGGCTGAATACATAAAAAAGGTAAAGCTAGTCCCATAACCTTTTTTGAGGCCGTAGGGTACAGTGAGTTGTTACTCCACTGTGTCTAGGGCACGGTATTGGAAGCCAAAAGCTAATCCCTCTCCTTCCCTTGCCTTTTACCTCCCCAACCAAGTCAGGTACCCATTTTACACCTGGGTGAACTAAGGAGCCATGTTAAGTGCATTCTCCAAGGACACAAAGTGCCAGCAATGCCAGAAACGCCTTGCCAATCGGCAATTCGTTGCCCTGCTGAATAGCACATGACAACTTTCTTAACTCAAAATCATTAAAAACATCGATGTAGTTGAGGTTGCTGGCTCTATCAATGATCGGCCTAATGGGGACGTAACGGTGAGGAACAACCAACGCAGTACAATCAATCAATCAATCAATCAATCAATCAATCAATCAATCAATCAATCAACCAATCAATCAATCAATCAATCAATCAATCAATCAATCAATCAATCAATCAATCAATCAATCATGAGTATAGTCTCGATTTATTTCTTGTTTGGCCGCTTTTCAACAAGGTCGGGTTGATGGGGTTCAACTTCTCGCTTCTTGTACGAACATATGGAGCTAATGATACATGGTTTGTCAAGTTTAATAAGGAATACATTTTTTTCTGGTTATAGTATAGAGGGAATCCCTCTTATTTCTATATAATGTACAATCAACTACAAAGTGACACTCATCCTCAATTCTATCCATGTCACAAAAATTTGGCAAATCCTTCGCTGTAGAGGAATGCGGTTATATCGGCCTTTGTCTATGTGGAGTTTGTGTTAACTAATCCGGAGTTTTGTGATGGTTGTTCTGTGTCGAATGTTTGTTATTCTCAGATATTGTGAATTGTAATTTGTTGTTGTTCCGCATTTCTGATATGAAAGATTGGAGATACTTGTCCTTAAGATGTTGGAAGAAGGATGAATATACGTCGATGAAGGTTAGACATCCAGGTAATACGATACGCCAAAAAACAGTTACTCAAGCAACTGGATATTGCTTGATTGCTTGAGTAACTGTTTTTTGGCGTAAGGATGAATATAATTTGAGGTGAATTAACGGTAGATGACAAGGACGAATTCTAGACATAAGCGAACCACATTCCGCTAATGTCTTGCGGACAGCAGCAGCCCAGCATTTTGGCACCTCTGCATTTAAATCAACTTGACACAAAAGGGCGTCTGCAGAGAGACTATCAGCTGGCACGTTCTGGCGTATTATGACGTAGTGTTTAATACTAATCTAAGGGGATATCTCCCTAATTCCGCCATCACAACAAGCTTACGAGAGGATTTTAGCACATTTAAAGACTGCAGAATTTCAGGTGCACGGTCTTTAATTGGGATGATTTAGGACTTTTGAAAGACCCATATGTCGACCATACAATAAATTGGTTTTACGCTAAGTATTTTTTTCTTTACAGAAATTGAAGCATCAGCTTGGTGATTGGTTAATTCCAAAGAGGGCACACAGGCCTTTGTCGTGTAGGTATTTGTTGTTTGTCTTGACTGTGCCAATAATAACAATAGTTTGTTACAATTTCAACTACATTATTATTACAGAGGAAGTGACAGTTTTTTGATCGGCCTCCTTTATTTTTGGTTCTAATAATGAACTTTTATTGAGATTTACATACAATTGCCATGATTTATAATACGCTTCTAATCTACTTAAAGAGATATGCAGACCTTATTGGGATTTGGAGAACTAGATCGTCTTCATATAACAAGCATGACACTTTCTCTTTATGTAAGCTAGGAGGATTACACTAATGGTCATCAAACTCATCCGTCAAATCGCTTATAAATAAATTGAACAGTGTTGGACTCAAGTTGCAGCCTTGTCGAACCCCACAGCTAGTTACGGACGTTTCTGTAAGACCGTGGCTAGTTTTAACACAATTTGTTGTTTTGGAATACATGTTTTGTTTAGTAGATGACCTTTTCGCCAAACCGAATCAAACGATTTGCTAAAATCTACAAAACAGGCATAGAGTTGTGCATTTCTGCTTAGATATTTTTAAAAGGTGAACAATACACATAGGTTATCAGCTGTTCTAAATTTCGTTTTTAAAACCGGCCTGTTGTGGTTTGGAAAGGCTATAATGTTCTGAAAAGAAGAATGGTATTTAAAAAGATGAGAATAAGCAAATAGACAAATAAATAAAATGAATAAATCATAAATCACATGTCATCAGCCAGCCAACCAGCCAGCTCTATAATTTTGTCTGATTAGCTTTGACTGCAAAATCTTGAACATTGTGCAATTCCAGTTCACAAACTATTATTACCTTCGCCAAGAAGGTTATGTTTTCAGTAGCGTTTGTCCGTTTGTTGGTTTGTTGGTTTGTTTGTTTGTGAACAGCATAACTCAAGAAGCTTAATATGGATTGTCATGAAACTTGGTATGTGGGTAGGTCTTGATGAGACCTAGAAATGATTAGATTTTGGGCCCCCTAGCGGCTTTTGTTGGTACTGCAGCAGAACTTCCGGTTTTGATATCTCGCGATCTAGAGGTACTAGGGTCACGAACTTTGGTTGGTAGATAGCTCTTGGGGTAGGGAAGAAGTGACATGGGTTTGGGCCCCCTAGCAGCTTGTTCTGGAACAGGAGCGTTTCTTGAAAAATCTCCGAAGGTGCATTACTCAAGAACCGGTTGACGGATTGTCATGATTTTTGGTATGTAGGTAGCTGAAGTGATGCTTCACATAATCAGATGACAATTATGCAAATCAGGAGCTAATTTGCATAATTAATGAGGAAATTCTATAAATCTGCTTTGTTCGATAATAGGACTATGAAATACTTGTGACATGTAATTGAGAACGAGAAAAACATCAGAGGTTATTGATTATGTAAATAAAGACCTAATTTGCATAATTAATGGGAAATTGTTATGATTTCATACTTGTAATTGCTGGGAATTTCATACTTGCCGCATTTGGAAGTTAAGTGAAGGTGAACATCAATGAAGATAATTTATTCACATTATGACCTCATTTGCATAATTTATGAGGAAGTACTAGAATAGCCTATTTTGTTAAGATAAGGCTGCCATTGGGTGGAGAATATGAGCAACTGATGTAATCCATGCAAATGACGCTCTTATTTGCGAAATCAACTATTAAAATTGTATAATTCGTCAACCCCAAGGGTTAACATCATTTGGCGAAGGTATGAGATCGTGTAATAATGAGACATAGCAAACATTTCACACATGTTCAGTTCAAGTAATTGGTCGTTTTTAACTTATTACTTTAAGCTTTTTTGTCCCAGTCAAATTGGTAAATTTTTCACACACTTTCCCGGGGGACTCATTTACCTTACCTCACACATCATACACCCAAGATGAATTTCACCATGCTCAATAACTGACTTAAGCTCTTTCTGTGAAATAAACTAGTTAGCTTTGCGAGAACATGAGTTATATCATTTCCTGGCGGTATATACTTCTTTATCTACACATAGGTTGAGTCATGTGTTACCCTGTAAGTAATGACGGGAGCACCAAATACAATTCCTCATTTCCAAAACTACAACTTTCCGTCTCAGCTCGCTGAGATTGCTTCGATTCTTCCTCCCAGCGACCTTCATTAACCGCAGAGCCCAGGGCGCACTTGTTTGCGGGTGAGGTTAAATCAAGTCATTACCAACAGCGCTCAGACGAAGAAACAAAGGATCCGTAATGAACCTTAATGAATTTAGCCCAGAGAACGTGTAATTTATAGCCTCCTTTTCTTTCAATACATCTAGTCTTATATTACAATTTCCGGTGTTGTCAAACTTTTTTCAGCTAGGTTTTGTTGTATTTAGTTTTGCTTATAACTACAAGCCGATGATAGATTTTCTATTATGTTTTCAACACTGGAGCTAGAATGGTCCCACAATTGAGCTGACGAAGACTTTCGTCATGCTGTATTTAACACAAACAGTATCACAATGAGTTTTACCGAATTGCAAGTCAATTTCATTGTTCATGTCCCCTTACAATATTGCATGATGTGGCACGCCTTCTCTTATCATTCATGCAACAATTGGTCTAGCAATATAAATTACGTAATGGGCGGTCAAGGGTTATTAATCATGCTATGAGACCGGTGATTATTTTATGAAGTGTGGAGAGATGAAACCATCCGCAGAATTGTGATCACCTTCCCCGGGGACAGATATCTCGTCCAGTCGGGCTCCATTGTTCCTAAATCACAGGAACTGCGCAGCATGAGTTGCAACTAAATTGCTGCCGGTAGCAACTAAATCTCAAGGCTCAATGGAGGCAATATTCTAGTCTCCGCCAGACTAACAACGTGAGTTCAAGACAGTCAAATTTAGCCAAATATGGAGAACAAATGACCAGGGCAGTTTAGCCACCGTAGAGTTCATTTGCCTGTGCAGTTCGGAGGGGGGACTGACTGACTCTCCTAGCCAATTATTCTTCCCTCTTTGCCAAATTCTACGATTAGTAACAATGTAGAAGGCCTGCTGAATGCTAGCAATAGTACCTATTTCCCCAACATGGAATAAGATCCTGTGGTTTCTGTCTGATAGATAAAATCTACTTGGAGAGGGCTAATTGCATAGAATGGCACCAGTCTAATCTCACAGAGGATTCCGGTATGTTGTCGCCACTTTACTTCATGTGAGTACAAGACACCCCATCAACAAGACAAGGAGCAAAGGTGACCAGACAGAACAGAAAGATTGACCAATTGGCAGCAAGAACTGACCGGTATAAAAAGAGCTCAATCCCATACTTTGTCACACTGTTGAACGACTCTGTATAGTACATTTGTAGGTAATCCGTACAGTCCTTTTGTGCCTACAGGTTGTATTTAGTGTCCTTGTATTTAGTGTCCTTGTATATACTAGTATCTAAAAGAAAATAAGATAGGGTTTTAAATAGTTGCGGCATTATGATTTTAATAAGTGATATGTAATATGTGCACGCAATTCAGCCTGTGGCTGCGATGTGAAACATGCCAATTGTACTGTTTATTGTATTTGTGAAATAAACCAATATATAAAAATTTAAAGCACAACTTGCTTCAATCAGATAATTCATAAATCTCAAGATTATTGTGGAGCAGGATGTAATTAATGTACTTCGTGTATCTATGCCTTACAGACAAATCAGCAAGGCGCTCATACAGGTAGAGCCAGTCACGAGAGACACTTTTCTTAGTTGCGCCACGTTAAGTGGCAAGAATGTAGATGTAAAGTGCATGTAAATTAAGACTCTGTGTGGTAGGTGTATTGGGAAGTTGAATACAACAAAATGTGTCAAATAAGTAACAAGTCCTTTTTTTAAACTGCCGCATTGAAGTATAAAAATGGAACAACTTCCAGCAAGAATTCTGACCCTCCTGGTCAAAAAATCCAAACATAGGTAGTCAGTCCTACGTACCCCATTCTCGAATAACAGTGGCCCTTGCCAATAATTTGTATCGAATAGAGTATCTAGAGTTGGGAATCACGTGCACGTTGTGTAGATTCGATTTTTCGAGTTGAAGGACACAGAGATTGCTACTACACTGGATTTGATCGAATTTTTTTCTGTTGCAATTGTGGAAAAAAGTTACTTGTTGATGCAAAACATCCGTGAGAATCGTTCATTGTAAGGTGGAATAAAACGCATGTATATACCGCGTATATTTAATTGGCATTGCCTCACCGCTTTACGATCCACGCGTGATGCATTAAAAGTAGTTTTTGATCGCATGGTGGTAATGAAGTAAGTAACGATATTCTATTTCCGCCGATACCGCTAACAAGTCCAACCCTTAAAACCGCGGCCTGTGCAGTTTTGTAGCCTGGAGTGCCTCGTGGGAAATAAGTCCGATATTTGAATACTTGACCAGAGGGGTCAAGGGAATCATGGAAGCCTGATTGCTTTGCAGTTGTGCTGAAAGACATCAGGATTAAAGGATCAGGCTGGTAGTCAACCCCGCTGCGATACACGCTTTGGAGAAACTTGATGCCAGCAAGAGGATTTGACTTCACTGATGTGCCACTAGTTGAGCAGACTGTCCAGACCAGAGAAATTCTGCGACAATATCAAGGGTTATCGAATGCCGCTGCTGTGAGGAGGGATGTGAGTTGGAGTCGATACGATTTATCGAAAGGAAGTGATGTGTTGTAATTCTTGAGTACGGGAAGAGCTTATCATTTCCTCTCTGTGCAATCAAAAGATTCACGTTCTGAGTAGTAAAATGAATTAATCGTATAACACGAACGTTTCAGCTGTTGCTAATGCTATCGTTAGCAAAAATAGGAGCGACAGACTGCTGCTGACCAGGTCCACAGGGATTGGTCTGCAACCCAAGGTGACCGCGTAGCGTAGCGGCAGATTGCTCGACTCGGAACCTAGAGGTCCGGGTTCGAGTCCTGACATGCCACCGATCTTGTGCCCTTGGGAAAGGCACTTTACACGACTTTCCTCACTTCGTATTGTCCTGTAATGTATTTGTCCCCTGTGTTGGTGGCGGCATTAATATAAGTTGATAAAATTTGAGTGTGCCGTCACCACGTCTGGTCATTACATGTTGGAATAAAAAAAAACCCAAGGTGACATATCGTTGCACGAAAAAAGGGTTGTAGTCACAACAACAGTCTATGTACATGTATGACACACTTGTGTAGCTTTTTACGGTCAGGACACCAATGCCTTTCGTTAAACATGATAGGTTCCTGAGACTGCGTAGTTGGACGTAGTTGTTGAATCAAAGTCATCATGTTAAAGTTTGCAAATGCCTGAGTGTCGCCATGATAAGTTATATCGCCTAGCTGGGCCAAGGAAATAAGTATTTTCAATTAAGTCAGTACAATTACAATGCCGTTGCACACTAATACGGACAGCGAAATTCTTATCAGACGTACAGAAGAAGACAGCCAGGCGCCGGGGCTATCGATTCCAAAGAAGGAGAAGTCGATTTCGTCACAAGCACTCAGTGGAACCGGAATAGACGCCTTGTTGGTATCAATGTGGAAGCGAGGGTTACGTCTTTAGTTGAAATTAGACGCTGAAAACTTTTAGAAACATGAAATGTCTGGGTATGATCGTCAAAACCAAAGGAGACGCCAATTTGCTGAGCAGGAAATCGCTCTTGGCGTCAGAATGTATTTTATATCATGTAGCCTGGGTGTATTGTGTTGTTGCACACAGACAATAAGAGGATGACACGGTAACATCAGAATTGATAACAACCTAACAAGTCTGTGGGCGGTGGGGGGGGGGGGGCTCATGGAAAAGCCCGGCTTTGATCAAACGTACTTCATACATGACAGGAAGGTTGGTGCTCAATGCTGACGATATACGATGTTACAGATGCTGTCATTAAGAATATTTCTTCATAGCTAAACATATGCTGATGAAGCACATTTTATGGCTCATGTGTCTAACCTCGTGGGATAACGTTAATGACATTTGATTGCTGTGTTTAAGACATTTTACCAATGAATATGCAGACAGCAGACGGAATTTCCCTGCGGTTGGCATGTGTTCTTTCCCACACAACAGATACCGTCCGTACACACAGCGCTATGTCTGTCGGCAGAATGTAGACATACCGTCCAAACGAGAACCGACGGTGGAACAAATCATTGTTTATTGACCCACAGAGGTCAATTCTGTAGCCACAATCACGTTCTTCACGTTTTGGTGTTTCCCCGAAGCCCAGTGAGAATGGAAGCCAGATTGACCCCGGGGTCAGCTGGGCTATAACCA
The DNA here is from genome assembly GCF_001625305.1 of Branchiostoma belcheri. Classification (NCBI taxonomy): domain Eukaryota; kingdom Metazoa; phylum Chordata; class Leptocardii; order Amphioxiformes; family Branchiostomatidae; genus Branchiostoma; species Branchiostoma belcheri. Next base: position 218,959 of record NW_017802936.1, read on the forward strand.
CAGCTCAGTTCCTCCATCAGTCCCTCCGATAAAGTCGCATCCGTGGATCCCTCTCGTTTATCAATGCCGACGTGCTGACTTGGAGCCCCCTGAACCAATCTGTAATCATTACTGCGCGGGTCGTATTGTAATCCACGGTACCTACAGAGTTACGAGGGGGTCTGGTGAGCTACAGACCGAGACCAACTTGGAAGCTGGTACAAAGTTTCTTTTCCTGAGCCATGTAATATATTGACGTGAGTATTACATTGGAAAACATTCAATAGTGATTTTAAAGACTTAAACGTCTATTGCACGTGCAGATAAGGAAGGATATCAATTATTATGTTTACCGAAAGAAACATATTGTTTTTGCTCTGTTTCCTTCTCCTCTTCTCCAGTGACCTCTGACCTGACCAATGACATGATGTGTTGACGTCTGTCACCATGGTGACTGGTGTTGGGTTACATAATGTTGCAATTTCATGGTCTGCTCTGCTCCTGTCACCATATACTAGTAGTACATGTCTGTGAATGTGTTTGAGTAAGAATTAACAGAGCAGACCATGTCCGAAGGTAAACATTATGCATTTGCTTTGCAAATGTTGCTTCTCTAGTTATGTACTGCGTTTGTAGGCGCATTTACGGCAGAAGTTGCTACATGTATGTATACTTGGCCATATTGCTGAACACCGGGACGCCTGTCAAGTAATCCCTAATAATGCTGCTGTTAGTAATCTCACCTGTTAAAAAGACTGTCAGAGAAAAAGTCCCCTAAATCATTGTCTTTCTTCTGTCTCTCTCTCTGGCAGCCAGTCTATTTTACACTTATTGTTTAAAAGACACTTTCGATCAATGTCTGTCTTGGTTTCGTTTTAACATACTTTGGCCATCATGCTTTCTGGCTATTTTGTGGCTATGGTGTTTTGTTTGATTTCACTTCTACAGAATGTCTATCGACAAATGCAACTAGAGTTTTGGTCAGTTCCGTTATGCCAATCATGCTCTGATTGATTTTCAAATCTCCATCGCTAAGTGCTTGATATATATAAAAACGAACTCTGTATAAGTACGTACATCATTCACCATGTTAATTATGAGAGCTTCAATACTTAGAATACAGACCAAAAGCACCAAACTAATAGCTAATCGACCATGTAGTAATTCGTGCCGATACAAGGTCACAGACAGTTAATGTTGGGTGAAGTTGCGTTTAACAGAACAACGTAAATCGACGCTTAATGCATAGCTTTAGCCATTCATTCATTAACAGTGCTTTTAGTTTCTGCAAATGCATTGTTAGAACTTAGATTCCCTCCTACAAATCATTATTTATGACCTGTGTGTAGCAACGCGAAGAGAACTAACAAAATGCTTTTATGACAAATACGTGTATTATACAGATTCAGGTGATTTACAACATTACTCAACCGAGACGGCAGTATCTATAGATTATCCTTTAATACTATTTTTGGGCATATGAAAATAACTGTGATATCGAAGTACTGTTAATATCGAGTAAATGCCTCATCCCTCAACGAGGCAAAACATATTTTAGATGAGATTTTCCTAAACCAATTTCCTGCAAAGATTGTCGTTATTAATCAAACGGTATTTCTGCTATCGTCACGATACGTTTGAAAATTCCCCATACAAAATAATGAGACGGATTTTAAGAAACCGGCTGCATCCGTCACAACTTGTCACCATCCACAGACCAGTTAGAGTAGCTTGTCATTCGGCAGACATCCCAGTTAGTCCCGTGAGACATGACCACATTGCCAGATAGCCAGCAGCTGTATTGCTGACCAGTACGTGGTCAATGTCACATTCAAAAGAAGGAAAGGGCAATCATATTTCCCCCTGCATACTTCGCAATGAGTTCAAAAGGTCATTGTATACATTTTTGTCTAATTACAGTCTTGCGCATGGAGATCGTTTGCTGAACTAGGCTACGGATAACAGACAGTCGACCTCGTGGTTTACAAAGGATAACAAGTTTAGTGAGAAGACTGGATATCCGTTCAGCCATATTCAGCTATACTCACCTGCTAGTCCCTACGTAAACTGATCTATGTGAGAGATCAGAGACTTCTCCCATCAACTGAGTTGAGCCACTCTGCAATTTTAAATCATGATTTGCGAGGATCCTGTTTGAATGGCTCCCTCAACTCAATGGTATAGATTTCTGTTAGACATGAAAGTGACACAGCGCCGGGCGGACCATTCTGCTTAGCCACTGGAGTTTGGTCGATCCCTTCGGTAAGTGGATATGACTTGGTGTGTTACGCCGAAAGGCGGTTATACCGGCTATACTGATACAGATACAGACTTTGACATTTTATTTGGACCACTTAGAATTGCAGTTTTTCATTCAGATAGACGATCAGAACGTCCACGCTCACGAACTCCCCAGGCATGAACTCCCGATTAGGCCAAATGGGACAAGGCAACTGCTGTCTGTAGTCAGAGAGCTTGTCGCGTAATTCTTGGTCAAAACTTTGTTAGCTACAGTACAGCGTTGAGCCAACTGTCCCTCGTATCACTTAGCAAGAGACGACATGAGCTATGTTATAAGTTTACTACTTCACTACTGAATTCTACAACTTTTTCAACATGGCTGCCCCCGAACCGTGTAAGTCTGCATGGCAGGAACCTTAGATCAAAACATAATGTAACACAGTTCAAATGTAGAAGTGAGAGGTATATCGCAAAACTACACTGCATTTCCTGGTTGATCTACTTAATGAGACATGACACGTACAGGTGTTGCCCATCTACCATTATTACCTGCTAGATTGTTGTATTTATATGTTTTAACAAATTAACTAAATGGTTTTAATATGTGTTATATGTATAGGCCTAACGTAAGGCTTTTTAACTTGTATTGATTGGGTATTAATGGTATAGACTACTAAAAATTCTCTTGCTGTAAAGCCATACTGTAATTCAGCTAAAGGGCTGCCACTGTATGGGTGATTTGAGTCGCCAATAAACCATTGATTATTATTATTATAGTCATGTTTTAGAATTCCTCTGCCGAGTGTACCTGCAGCAATCACCAAAGATAGCAAACTCCATGTTTGACTATCAATCAAACCCCTTTTAAACTACAAGTATCAACAACGCAATGGAACATTGATACGTATAGGAATAGATATACAACTAGAGTTCATGGAACACATGCTTACGTCAGGTGACTTATAATGTTAATGTGGGAAGAAATATACTTGCATATGAATATGCAATCTTCTTTGTCTAGATTATCTGTATAATCGCAACAAAGACCAATATTTTTTTCACATTTCCAATCTAAATTGTACGTCAGATGTAATCTTGCTAGCGTGTCCATGCATTTATGTTTGATTCTTTGCGCTGTCTTGCGGCAATCGTTGGCCGCCCCCCCCCCAAGCCATTTTTCCAACCGCTGCTCACCTACCAAATATCATTAAGATCACAAATTTTCGAGTTATAATGCATACATACAATTGACAAATGCACAAAAACTCCGCTGCAATACGATTGGGAAAATTCACATATACTTGAGTTATGACGTTGACCTACATACGGAGACACACCACAGCTGCTTCATTGCCTCCAAACTGAAAACATAGTTTACTTGACGTACACGTAAGCAATAATGTTTCAATATCATAACGCGGCCAGCATCGATTTCAATGATAACATAACGATGAGTAGGCCGATTACTAGGCAAAGATTAAGCCAAACATGAAATACGTACACATCAGATGAAAACTTATATATTTGATCTCCCTCGATAGCGTCAACGTGTTCTTGAATTCTTCGTAGAATTACAGAATAAAAATGATGGACTCATCAATGGAAGTTTGAAAGAACCCTGCTCCTTCCTAGAGAATAACTTATATGGATGGGGGGTGTCTCATGAGAGCTGATGGCCTTGTCGGCAAGAGGCTAACTCCACGGATCGCTCAACCGGGACGGGGGGCGATATCAACTTCAGACAACCTTTAGACCTTTGCTGACGTCACACGTGGGAAAAATCACGTGTCCACAGCATTTGGGCCAGATAGCTGAGGAAGACTGAGTGATTTAGTCGAAAAGTTTTGGTGAGTCAAATTTTGAGTTGGAGAACAGTTTAAGTTTTTCATAGCTCCACGGATTGTTAGGGTTTTAGTTAAAAAGGCCCTGAGCAATTCATTCCTTGCTTAACCTGGCAGAAACCCTGTGACAAGACAGAAAACACCCTACAAGCATAATTATCCAAATACCAAACAATAATGTTTCAATATCATAACGCGGCTAGCATAGATTTCAATGATAACATAACGATGAATGTTTTAAAAAAGGATGCGACAAAATAACTACTGGTCAATATTCAATAACCTTGTTTAGGCATTGCCTCTCCGGCACATAGTGACTTAGATTTGTTTAGAAATGAGACTGCACCAGAATCGATAGTTTCAGACTGCGCGCATCGATCGTTGGTAACCCTTGTACAGTCTGCACCAAGACGCGACCAGCGGCTCTGTTGATACACAAGGATAAGGCAAGAGAAACTGCCTCTTAGATACATCACTTCCGAGACGATATACCTGAGGTTATATATGTTTAGACATGGCTTCCTAACATTCGAATAGGCATCTGTCACTAGCCAGATGAATGCCAATACATCACTTAAGTCTTGACGCATCACTTAGACATTTTGGTTATGCAATACATTGGTCTTTGCATCGGGTTTTCTATAAGGCCAAAGCAAGTAATTTATGGATGACTGATTTAAAAAAAACAAAAACAAGAAATTTTGTTGCCTTCTGATAGTGGTCAAGGTAGGTTTAGGTTGCTGAGAGATGTACATAATCAGATGCAAATTATGAGGAAACTTTGAATACAGTGCTCTATATTAGTGCTTTTATACATGTAAACTATTCAATCTACGGCAGGCGGAACATCAACAGTTACGAATTATGCAAATGATCACCAAATTTGCATAATTAATGCAAAAAATTCTGTGATTCCTTATTGGTGAATGATTGGAATTTTATACCTTGAGACATGTGTTACTTAAAGGTTAACATCACTGAGCATACATTATGTTAATGTAGAGGTCATTTGCATAATTAATGAGGACATGTTGAAATGAAGGTTCCGGGTCGGAGTTAAATTCTGACCAGGGTTCAAAAGTGTGCACAGTAAATTGCCGAAAACACGACTTTGATTGGTATGTTTTGGTGGTAGTTTCGCTGATATTGTTATAGCAATGTACGTATCTTTATATTTCCTGAAAAGCCTGTTGGTCCTGATGTTAGTCCGCGCGGATGATAACGAAGCCTTTTGATTTTCTAGGCCTCTTCTGAGAATCTCCTCCTGGACTATTTCGCATGATCTGTGGGACCGTGCGTTCGAAAATAGAGAAAAAGTTTTTTTTTAGTTTTTGAGAAACATGAGGTACTAAAGCTACCTCGAGGTGTAAGCCGTTACCCTGGGAAAATTTGTTTTTTTCCATGCAGCCATGTTTGAAAAATTACGAAAAAAGTACCTCTTTTCTCTAAAATTTATTATTATAGACCTTGATAATCCCCAGATAGTTTGGCAGCAGGATATATCAATCAAGCCCCATAAGTAGCAGCATGACACCCCTTTTAACTAGTACAATGAAAAATTCCGACCCACGGTCTTGACGGCAGTGACAGCCCGCTAGCCAAGAGTGTCAGATTTGCTACGAACAGTAAAAAAACCTCCTGTCCGACCTGAAGTATGACACGCAAAATATTGTAATTTGAATTTAGAAAACCATAAATTAAACTAGATTATGGTAATTTCCTTATTTCCATAGTTAATGAGACAAATAAAAGAAAAATTTACAAAAACTCATTATTTCATGGAGGTATGAGATCTCCGAATTCTTGTGTATTGTGACTGGCCTTTGCTTTTTCTGTTCTAACCTCTCCCCCGTCACCGCTCCAGTCGCAGCCGGTTGACGTATGTGCTGCAGCAGGGAGACGACATCCCCAATCTTCTGGGAGTGCACCCTATTAACTTCCTCATGGCCCCGGCACCAGGGGAGGTATTACGCCTGAGCGAAGTTGTTTGAACTTGACAAATTTTCTGCAAAGGTGTCTTTGATCTGGATTAGAGCGGAAACACAGTACTTAAGTGCCTGGCAGCTGTGTCTTCGAAATACTCAGGGAGTTTTAGGCTCCATCTATCACGGTCAACGCCTGCAGCTGACTGAAAGAAAACTTCCAAGTCGTCGTAGGTTATCCCAGGCTGGAGAACTTTTATCGTGTGGTGATTACAATGTAGTAAAATTCAGATGTTAGATTTGTAGGATTTTACGTGTTTATTATCGGCATTGTGTAAAACAGTCGAGCTTACAAAAACAGCATGAATTGTAATACGACAGTCTGCTACAGCTTTATTTCATCATCCGGGAGTTTAGACATATCTATAAACATTACAATGTTAACGTCTGCCTGCGAATAGCTTTCGTTTTCGTCAATAAGCGGTTATGTCTCCATAAACATTTCCCAATTCCATTGCCATCGGGGTATAAAATGTAATAAAAACGATAACAAGAGGTGATAACAACACGTTTGAAACAATACATGCCCTCGTATCTGACGATGCTTTTTGAACGCCGATATAAACGTTCTTACAACTTGTTTCAAGAATATCCATCTTCTGTGGAAGAAAGAGATAGAAGAAGATATGTGTCCAGTCCTGCGCGCAAATGTGGTCACTCCAACGAAACAGCTGTACACTACTTCCTACACTGCCCACTGTACACTGACGAACGCATTGACATGTTATCATCTGAGGCCATTTGACATAAACAACGTCACCGACAACACCTTATGTTCAACCATTCTCAGGGGTAACCCCTCATTGTCGTTTGTCAACAACTGTAAAATATTTGATGTGGTTTTCAACATTATTGTGCAGACAGGACGTTTTGTTTGATTTAGTTGGTCGATTTTGATGTGTACACCAGCTCATTATGTACCTTTGTCCTTTCTTCTTATTATTATTACTTTGTTTTATTGTTTCCTTTTATGTGTGAGGAGAGGGATAAGTTTCATAACTTTTTGCCCAATCCTCGAAAAATAAATGTGAATAAAATAAAATAAGAAGATATGAATCAACTGAACGAGGCCTAGGAATAGACTGTTTTGTGGCCACTACTATGTTTCACTGAATGTTTTGTTGGAAATCCTCTGTTGTGTTACATTTCACTGTGCCCGACAGAATATTTTGATTTATTATTTTCATCTTATCGTTTTTAGATGAAGACATTATTATGTGCTAGATATGTAAATCATCTATGAAGATGTGTGTTTGGATTGCTCTTTTAGATTCTCTCCCAGCTGTGTTTTTATGATGCTTCTGCATCAGGTTATTCTTTAGGTGCTTCAATATCTCGAAATACTAGTATATGATACATGAACGATATTTCAATCAGGCAGGAAATATTAAATCTATACGAAAACGTATCCTTTATGCAATTTCTTTTTCCTCGCCATGAGGTGATTGCGAAGCAACATTCTGATACATCGTACATATAGTGCTAATAAGCATTTCCGTAAGCATTTGCTGTCTCTAGATATTATCTTCTCTTGCCCAAATGTCAGTTAGATACAAAGGTGTCACCTTATGGAATCAACTAACTCCAGCCCTAAAGAAACCTTATTTCATTGTCATTAATTTATACCGTACATTATTTGATATCCTTATTGTATTATTTCCATTTTCTATTGTATTATTTCCATTTATTGATTATATTTGATTTTGTATAGTTTAGAGGAGGAGGGCCTTGTATAAGCATTCCATGCTTCTCCCCCTCCTCCTGCACCTGTTTTATCCTTGTTTTGTATTATTATTATTGTCTGTTTTGTTTATGTGCAAACTAAATAAAATCAAATAAAAAAATAACATCAATCAGTCTCAGAAAATGGGTCTAGCTTGTTGTACTAGTGCGGCCACTTTTCATGAGAAACCAGATTTAATTCCTCCCATCTGAAAACTGTTGCTAATTTATCGCACCGGTTAATGGTTGATAGGTTTGGCATTTTCTACAATGTCGCACGAGCCGTTCATGGGTTTGGAATGATGTCATTGAACAATTTGATTGGACCAGGTGTGTTGATATCAAAGATGGCGATGAGCGCTATTAACAGCACGTTACGCAGGTGGCACATTTTGCACCAGGATCATAAAAACGTCCCGGCTGTCATCGCGCGGGAGGAATGATAGTAATTGATCTTCTCCCAGGAGACATCCTCTTCGGTAAAGCTGTTATTTGTCCTTAAGTAGCGATGACATTTTGACGCATGACGAAGATGTAGCAGAGAAGATACCTGCGCGAAGTTCATGTTTTTCTTGGAGCTAAAGGAAGTGGCGTGATCTTGTCTCCATCACGTTGATAACGGGGGTTTGGCGTTCTTCTTTGTTGTCCATCGAAGGATGAACGTGTCAGAAATAAATATACTATACAAAGATGACTGCGATATGAGAGCTGTGATAGAATAAATCAATTGTGAACAGAACAACAAAAACGTCTGGTGTCTTCAAAATACGTGACTGTAGAACCTATGACAAAGTGGTTTGAATGAACTGGGGACAATCTTTCATTTCTGCTGATCTGTCGTAGCCTTTCCATGGAATTTTGGTAGTATTGTGTCGAATAAGATACATTGAAAAACCAATGTGCACTGGTTAAAATTACTCTCGTAAACAATTGATAACTAGTCATGGTATTGAAAACATTCATATTGGCCATAAGGGGCCATATACATTAAATCTATCGAGTGCAAGCAATGTGAATAATGTTAGGAAAGCAGCAAAAGTTAGCAAGACGGTCGCAATTACGACATTAAATACATGTAGCTTCTTCTATTTGCTTATGTCTGAAAGGTAACGAAAATGAGTTGCAGTGAAAAACATTAAGTCAAGTGTCAGGGAATTGTTGCCACGACACCAGGCAGACACGGACACGTGAGGTTAAATATCGCCAGTGTGAAACGTGTGAACCTCGTGTCCTTAATTGTGTACATACAGGTGTTGGTTGGTGCACCCGCGATTGCCGCAGTTACCCGCAACATTAACCGAAAGGTATAGCCAGCGTTAAACGTACAATAAACACGTCAAATCCAAATGTGATATGAGATAGATGTGGTTGTAGGAATGCCCAAGAATATTCCCTCTCCTAGATACACAACTTGCGTGAAGAAATGAGTGATGGATAGAAGTTGTATCTATAGGTGTTGCAGGTAAAGCATGTTGAGATGTGGCGCAGCAGTCTCTTCTATTGACTGTTTCAATATCGGTTCTACATTGGTTATGCAGAAGCCGACCTACCCTCAAACTACCGTTTTGATCGAAGTTGTCCAAACGGATTTCCATAGCATGTTTACACGCCGCCGGGGGTTAGTATTAAGCACTCTTCCAAGTTGAAAATCAATTGCCCATTGGCCTGCAGTGCGTATACAGACACCTCGTCTGCCCATTTCTATGCTAATGGTGACCTTTCACGGGGCACCGGGGCTAATAGGGGTTCCCGTGTATCAGTTCTAACTCAGTGTCCTTTACCGTTCCAGGAAAAACCACGGGTAAGAAGAAATGCCATCGGCAGCAGAGCGCGCGGGAGGATCTTACCTTATCGCCACACGGCAGGGGCGTGAACGTAACCTTACGGGCAGTCGTCAACACAACTGGTTCAAGACTTTGCAACTTTAAAGGTGTTGGATTCTTCTTTGAATGCTGTAAGGAATCATACCTGAACAACTGTCAAGCTCTTCCCATAAAGGACACTCATCGGCAGGGCTATCTGCGGGCAAACACACGGCTCTCTGCTTACGGGCTGATCACGGTCAGCAACGTTTCAACCAAACAAGGACACAATCAAGTGCCAAATTCAGGAATGCAGCATATCATTATACTATAGACATCATATTATATTGTATTATAGACGGGTTGTTTTATAGAACAAAGACAATGCACTCACCGAATTTTCGACCAGTTCTGACATCAGGTTGACCGATTGCACAGGACACGTGACCTTGGAAGTGTGACGTGAGCTATGGGTATGGGTCAACGTACTGTCCAGGACTTTAGATAGGAAGACTGTGATAATTTTTTTGATTCTGAAGAAGTCAGAAAAAGGTGGAAAGGTATGAAGTCGTTGCCGTTCATAGATAAATAAACTGCATAAAAAAGCGGAGATAAAAAAAAATTACATATCAGCAACGCATAAAAATTGTAACACAAAGGTTCTTTGGGTAACCGAAGCATTCGCTATCTAACACTTGAAAATAATGTTGAGGGTCTAGGAGGAAATACTTATCATGACGAATAGGAAACACTCACAGATAACCGGATGATGGCTTGTGGATGCTTACCAGCTTGGCGATCAAAATTTAGGGTTTTAAAAAAGAATGAACATAGGCCAAATACGTGATGCAGGCACTGTGCTCCAATATCGATCTATAACAGAATCAAATATATTCTTAAAACGAGAAGGTCGCGAGCTGTTCATGTAAACACCTCACGTCTAGCTTGTGATATAGAAAATACTTGTTTGACCCCCCCCCCGCAAATAACTACATTTGCCGACATTTGCTCAAGAGCAAATACAGCACATTTCACCATTCTTCCTCCCATTCCAAATTCCCCTAGAAAGGTCAACATTTGCTCAGGACCAAACGCAGCATGGCTTCATCACATCCCCCGTACCAAAAATGGACCTATCCCCTCCCACACAAATGGATCGTTCATAAATCACCCCTGTTCAAAATGTGAACTGTTCCAACAGTCTATACCCCCATGCAGCAATGGAATCTTCCAACGCCTTCTGCTGTTGGAGCATGTAGAACCCTGGTAGAACACGAGTGTTCTATTTAGAACTGTCAGTTGGGGATTTGAGTTTTCAAGCTACAATCGCTGTTTTTACTCAAAATAAGGTATTACTAGATTGAAGTATCTTAAAGGGTTGAATGTGAATAGTGAACAGTATAGTCTAAGCATTTCGTGCCAAGCTTTATGCTGAATTTCAGGTCATTTGGTCTTGGTATTAGTGCATAGGAGCCAAAAATGTACTTTTTTGGTCAAAACTAGTAAAAAAGTCCCATTTTACATAATTTTAAAGTGACAAATGCCAAAAGTGTAAATAAAGTTCTGTGGGATTGTATCCAAGGATCTCCTATACCAAATCTCTGGTCATTTGACCTTTTACTGTTACATACTAGATCGTAAGGAAATAATAAAATTATGTGACTACTGCACTATGCATGTAAGGCTGCTAAAAACACGATTCATTGTCGTTGGGAGATGGCCTGTTTGTAAACACTGAGATCCTAGATCCACAGACGGGACCATCGCCTGTCCACCCCCCTCCCCCTCCCCACCCCCTTACCCCACTACGACATGACTGGAGATTAGTATGAATATAATGTTGAATCCCCGCGCATTTTTTTATTATTATTCAACATAAAAGAAACAAAGACAGAGTGGCGCAGCACTCAAGTAACAATACTTATATTAACTGCGCCACTTAACATATGAATAAATCTGACTACACAAACAAAAAGACAAACAAAATAACATTAACAGCAATGATGACAACAACAACATAAATAATGAAAACTACTGATGTGCACCAACTCCCCCACCCCAAGTACTAATTAAAAATAACAAGTGAATATTTGACTTCTATATCTTTTCCACTGACAAACTCAGTCCAAAAGAGCTAGAAGCGCTGAGTCTCATAGTTGTATGTTTGTGTCAGTAGCATGATTTTGGCATTTTGCTCAGCAGATAGTAAAGGTGAGTCTCTAAGGACAAGATGAAGTTTTGCAGTGTCAGATAAAGAATTAAAATCCGCGCCTTTGGTTCAGGTGACCTCTGACCTCTCTGAAGACTCGCTAACCTTTGACCTGAGAAGCTTGTGAGAAGCTGGTCTTCAGAAGTGCTATGCAAAATACAGTACAGTTTCGCACGTACTGCGCATGTGCGAAACTGTACTGTATTTTGCATAGCACTTCTGAAGAACGCCACGTTTAAGGTCATATTCGCGTATTTAAGGACGGCATCCCGTCTTTAGATTTGAAATGTTGTGTCCAAAAACATGCCGTCTGCAACCGGCAAAATTTTGATGCAAAAAGTCTGACCGAACAACCAATATAACTAACATCAGGCACTACATGCGGAGTAGGTTCTGCCGATGTGCTTGATGAATCTAAGATAAAGATGAACGCAGGTGGTTGGTAAGACCGTAAAAGCTAAAAGCCTTTTAAGGAATCGATAACAGAAAGGTGGCGCACATTATTTGAATCTAGGCGTATCCTGATGTGATGTTTTCTGTGGTATCATGACATTTCATAGCACAGATTACTGCCAGAAAATTCAATGTAGATTTACCGTGTATATTTAGATAATCTAAACAAACAAACAAACAAACAAACAAACAAACAAACAATCTACATGTTGATCCTCAAGTCTGACTGTAAGTGCATTGCTGCCAACCGTTTGCATAATTGTTCCTTATGATGCATACGTGAAATACATGGCAACATTTGCCCCCACCCCATTTCATTTGAATTCGCCTTGTGTTCGACTGTCTTTGACCCCCTTTAATCATTGACAAATCGTTGACTACATTCTTGTTTTCTTTTCCAGAACATGTTTTCTTAAAAATATCAGTAACAAACCGTAATTCATTACGTATGTAATCGCGTTTAAGAGGAAATCCCTATTAGACCTTGTAACCTTCTGGCTTCTTCTGCACACTCGTCTACAAAGTGACTTGTTTTGTTTTGTTTGAATGAAAATAAACAATATACAAATAAATAAACAAAAATCCCTTTTACGTGTAACCGCAGCTTCATCCGCACCGATAACAAAGAAATCATGACAAAAAGAGACTGAACGCAGAATGCACGAGATTACGAAGCTCCTGAAAAAGCTGACATCATGCTGCATGGAGCAAAGTGACGTTTTCAAGGAATATTACTTACATATAAACTACAGTAAACATTAGGTTTCTGCTCTTCTTTATATGTATGTTTTCCATTGTAACATGTAATGCTTATACACCTAAGTTACTGTGAGCATTTCTACTGATACGAGACACTGACAAAACTGCATTCAACCCCAGTCAAACATGTATTTGCCATAACATTACCAAAGGCTACTGCCGTANCTGACACTAGATTTTTCTGGGGTCCTTCCTGGATACTCTCGTTTGAGGCCGGTTGAAGAGTTCAGGCGCAGGAGAAATGGATTTCCGACGATTGACTTTTCATTTGGTTAGGCAGCCGCCGTCAATCAGAGGATCTACCCTAGTCTCTCCACCTGAATCGTCATTTGTTTTTAATTTTTCTCACCATCATTGGGATATTCCAAACACACCAAGACATTTTTGTCTGGTTCTATATATGTTAGTTAACCCCGAAAATACTTGAAGCAGTCGTATTGTTCTGATCCAGTCATCCACAAGAATGCTTTTGGGAAGGCTTAAGCAATTCGCACCTTAAGAGAAAACTAAAATCGATTCTACAGATGGGCATCATGTCGCCAACTACTTTATAGTGCAATTGCCTGCAGGATATGCTTGAAATCAATAGATGTTCAGATTATCCTGTGTTGTGTGCCGATATTAAGCATCCACAGATACATTTCAGGCTTTGGAAGTCCTTCACCTTACCTTTCATCACGGATCTCCACACGAGCGGAAGTCACCAATCACCATGGCCGAATCATATTGCCAATAGGCTTCCGTGCCTGCTCGGGTCCCAATTTGCCTCTGATGAGCCTTGGCCGTTATAAGTAATAGTTCTCATCTTACTGAAAGGTCTAGGAAGAGTCAACTGTTGCAGACTCTGCGTTCATCAAGCAGTAAATTACATTGAGCTGGGTCGGTGGACGATACCGACTTCGAACCACCTTTGACCATCGCTCACGTCACACTTTCATAAGGTCACTTGTTCTGACCAATCGGGCTGTCCGGAATCGTGATGAGTTCATTCTCTTTAGTTAGAAAGTATTTCCCATGAACGGATTTGTCTGAAGGACAAAATGTACATGAAACATTTATTTTATACCAAACAGCGCGTGTGCCTATTACTAAAGTTCTGTCGGTACAACGAGAGAGTACACCATCCCATCCCATTCCAACGTTAACATTTCATTGGTTTCCAATTCCTTCTCTTTCTCGATACTTGTTGCTGATTTTCATTCACCCAATGAACTGGCATTAACGAAGAAAGTAGGTGCTAAAACCCCTGGTTGCAGGTGTTGCTTGTGTTAACCATTGTCAGTTGAAGCCGTGCTGGATATGCATGATAATAGTTAACAATTCGGGTTGATCAATGCTATTGATCTGTATTCTAGAAACACTTTTCGATGTGACTTCAAGTAAATTTCAAGCTAGTCTCAGCTATAACACTACATTTTATGTAGACTATGGGAATGCATTAGATGTGTATATGTCACAGGGGAGATTGGAATCCAGGGCAATCTGGAATTATCCTAGTTTGGAAATCTAATCTCTCACCTATGACAATTCCAGATTCTTCTAGGGGAGATTGGAATTCCAATCTGCTCTAGGGGAGATTGGAATTCTACCAGGAATTTGGATCTAAATAATGGAATTCCAATCTGTCCTAGGAGAATCTGGAATTGTCCTAGGAGAGATTATAATTCCACTGCCCCAAGACAAATGGGAATTCTACCAGGCAACAACCAATGTACTGATGAATGTAGAATTTCAGTCAATTTCAGCAGTAAATAAAACCTACATTTATCATCATTACTATTCTAGATGAATTACTTAATATTTTAGATATAAGATTAACAATCTGTTTATACACATTTTAATCATGGTGGCAGCCGCCTGGTCTAGGTCATTGACCCTATTGGTTTGGACCTTTACTAGATTG
>NW_017802936.1:234121-242454 GCF_001625305.1 Branchiostoma belcheri
ATGGTGGCAGCCGCCTGGTCTAGGTCATTGACCCTATTGGTTTGGACCTTTACAGATTGTCCGAGGATTCAGGATTTGTCCAAGGGCAACTTGCACTTCCAATCTGTCCTAGGACAAAGCCAAAAATATACTACGAATATGGTGTTAAGGTAATGGAAACAAAAGCCATTTAAAAACAGTATCTTATTCAGAACTTACACAAGCAGACTTGAAATTTCAAGTTCTATAGCTAGCCTTCAAAATCTGAAACAATACAAAAGTTTTTAATGATTTTTCCGACACTTAAATGTGCAATCTACTCATACTAATCTATAGCTTCAAAATTTCAAACAAGTAATGCAAAACAGTTTTATGACTTTTCTCATACTTTCCCATACATGTACTGCAATTGGAATTCTAATATTCAGATACCCTAGGGTAGATTGGAATTCCAATCTCCCATAGGAGAATTTGTAAATGTCCTAGGAGAGATTAGAATTCCAATATCCCCTAGGAGAATTCCAGATTTTCCCGGATTCTAGTCGCTTCTTCGACATATACATAACATTGTCACGTACAACGCCTAAGCTACTGGGAACTTGGCATTTTAAGGAATGCACGTGGACTAATCCCACGAGCAGAAGAGCTCCATGCGCCTTGGTCACACTACTGAAAAGGAAATTTCCACCACGAGAGTTAGAGGAATGTTGGGTACATGGTTAGGTATTTAACAATACATTAGCGATCTCTATATTTTCCATTTACTGGGTAAAGTTGCCCACTAGTTGAAGCAAGAACAGAATAATAAAAAAAATGCTTCGAGACGAGCAATAAAGTTTTTAGAAGAAGTTGAGTGGAGAGATTACTTGACCCAGACTGATAAGGATCAGTGATAAACGGTTTGATTGTATGCTTGTTAACCTATATTACCGATATTCGCAAATGTCCGCATGGACTCCTGGCCTGGTCTCAAATTACTTTAAAAGTTGAATGGAAATTTGAACTTCTACTCTGTTACGAGTACACTTCTGTGGTACGCGGTATTATCTATCTCAATCCTACCATCGCCTTCGGTGGTTATGTTTCCTTGAACTAACGCAGCTTCTCTGTTCATTTTGGAAAGTTACCCGGTAAGTATGCACATATTTCATAGATGTAATGGCAATGACAAATGACTTCCTTCGGGTTACATCTCAAAATGTGTCTTAACTGCCTGACTCCTTGCGATAAGTAATGCCCTGTGTGTACTTAGAACCTGAAGGGTCACTTTGATGAAATAATAATGACGCTGAATCACAGCAGCTATAAAGTCGAAGATACAGGGCAACTCTTCAGATTCCCTTTTTTTTAAATATATTTCTCAACATGAAAAGGTACAGGATAAGTGGTGTGCCACTCTTAGCCTAGACCACAGATAGAAAGCAAAAATACGTGCCAGAGACGAATTCAAGTTCTAAAACGTTAACGAATAACATTACATCTTAAAGGTTAGGCAATCCGAGATGCAAAGATAACATGTAAAACTATTTATTGTATATCAATAATTGAGTGGGTTTAAATGTAGGCAGGTTCAGTAGAGTGTAAATCGTTTTGTAACAATATATGCTTGAGTCAAAATTAATAAAAAATCTATTATCTTCAGTGCAGAAGGGCCACTCTTTGCTGGTTAATACAGAACAGTGTAATAGAAAATTCACAAGGTTTTCACATCGATGCCTGCCCGAATCCTTGGCCTTGTTGAACACAGGTGCTGTACTGGAAATGCGCGCAAAAGGTTTTTATCTTTTCCTGTGATATACGACGAAACTTGGAGGCGGTGTGGGTCTGTTCCGACCCAGATTGAATCAGATCGTAATGATGGCATCTGCAGTGACAGTGAGTAATGTCATCCCAAAAATCGAGGAAAACGGGGTCAAAAGATAAATTCCATAAAACATAAGAAGGCGACTAAAACATGAGATTATCTGTAGTTGAATCACGGTCACTTCATCCGGATCTGTCGATATCAACGTGTTCGTATCGTGACATATCACTGTGTGAGTTTGGCGCCAACTGTCAACATATCAACTGTCAACATATCAACTGTCAACATATCAACTGTCAACATATCAACTGTCAACATATCAACTGTCAACATATCAACATATCAACTGTCAACATATCAACTGTCAACATATCAACTGTCAACATATTAACTGTCAACATATCAACTGTCAACATATCAACTGTCAACATATCAACTGTCAACATATCAACTGTCAACATATCAACTGTCAACATATCAACTGTCAACATATGAACATATCAACTGTCAACATATCAACTGTCAACATATCAACTGTCAACATATCAACTGTCAACATATCAACTGTCAACATATCAACTGTCAACGTATTAACTGTCAACATATCAACTGTATATATGTACGTATATATTGTTTAATAAAAGTGTGTGTAGAACACAATATACGTCATAATGCTCTCCATCATGTTAGCATTCTCAAACGGTGTCAAATAATTAGCCTTTCCTGGCTACATGCACATGTTGGTTGTCTCTACTTGATACCCTGTAGCAAAAGACTGATCAAACTTCTCTCTCTCTCTNGACCCCCCCCGCAAATAACTACATTTGCCGACATTTGCTTAAGAGCAAATACAGCACATTTCACCCATTCTTCCTCCCCATTCCAAAATTCCCCTAGAAAGGTCAACATTTGCTCAGGACCAAATGCAGCATGGCTTCATCACATCCCCCGTACCAAAAATGGACCTATCCCCCTCCCGCACAAATGGATCGTTCATAAATCACCCCTGTTCAAAATGTGAACTGTTCCAACAGTCTATACCCCCATGCAGCAATGGAATCTTCCAACGCCTTCTGCTGTTGGAGCATGTAGAACCCTGGTAGAACACGAGTGTTCTATTTAGAACTGTCAGTTGGGGATTTGAGTTTTCAAGCTACAATCGCTGTTTTTACTCAAAATAAGGTATTACTAGATTGAAGTATCTTAAAGGGTTGAATGTGAATAGTGAACAGTATAGTCTAAGCATTTCGTGCCAAGCTTTATGCTGAATTTCAGGTCATTTGGTCTTGGTATTAGTGCATAGGAGCCAAAAATGTACTTTTTTGGTCAAAACTAGTAAAAAAGTCCCATTTTACATAATTTTAAAGTGACAAATGCCAAAAGTGTAAATAAAGTTCTGTGGGATTGTATCCAAGGATCTCCTATACCAAATCTCTGGTCATTTGACCTTTTACTGTTACATACTAGATCGTAAGGAAATAATAAAATTATGTGACTACTGCACTATGCATGTAAGGCTGCTAAAAACACGATTCATTGTCGTTGGGAGATGGCCTGTTTGCAAACACTGAGATCCTAGATCCACAGACGGGACCATCGCCTGTCCACCCCCCTCCCCTCCCACCCCTTACCCACTACGACATGACTGGAGATTAGCATGAATATAATGTTGAATCCCCGCGCATTTTTTAATATTATTCAACATAAAAGAAACAAAGACAGAGTGGCGCAGCACTCAAGTAACAATACTTATATTAACTGCGCCACTTAACATAACGTTATGAATAAATCTGACTACACAAACAAAAAGACAAACAAAATAACATTAACAGCAATGATGACAACAACATAAATAATGAAAACTACTGATGTGCACCAACTCCCCCACCCCAAGTACTAATTAAAAATAACAAGTGAATATTTGACTTCTATATCTTTTCCACTGACAAACTCAGTCCAAAAGAGCTAGAAGCGCTGAGTCTCAAAGATGTATGTTTGTGTAAGCATGATTTTGGCATTTTGCTCAGCAGATAGTAAAGGTGAGTCTCTAAGGACAAGATGAAGTTTTGCAGTGTCAGATAAAGAATTAAAATCCGCGCCTTTGGTTCAGGTGACCTCTGACCTCTCTGAAGACTCGCTAACCTTTGACCTGAGAAGCTTGTGAGAAGCTGGTCTTGGCAAGCCCGTTCTTTAAACGTACTGCGCATGTGCGAAACTGTACTGTATTTTGCATAGCACTTCTGAAGAACGTCACGTTTAAGGTCATATTCGCGTATTTAAGGACGGCATCCCGTCTTTAGATTTGAAATGTTGTGTCCAAAACCGGTCTGCAACCTGCAAAATTCTGATGCAAAAACCGAACAACCAATAAAAAAGAAATCCGAGATTCCTAACATCAGGCACAACATGTGGAGTAGGTTCTGCCGATGTGCTTGATGAATCTAAGATAAAGATGAACGCAGGTGGTTGGTAAGACCGTAAAAGCTAAAAGCCTTTTAAAGAATCGATAACAGAAAGGTGGCGCACATTATGAATCTAGGCGTATTCTGCTGTGATGTTTGCTGTAGTATCATGAAATTTCATAGCAAAGATTACTGCCTGAAAATTAAATGTAGATTTACCGTGTATATTTAGATACATCTAAACAAACAAACAAACAAACAAACAAACAAACAATCTACATGTTGATCCTCAAGTCTGACTGTAATGCTGCCAACCGTTTGCATAATTGTTCCTTGTGATGCATACGTGAAATACATGGCAACATTTGCCCCCACCCCATTTCATTTGAATTCGCCTTGTGTTAGACTGTCTTTGACCCCCTTTAATCATTGACAAATCGTTGACTACATTCTTGTTTTCTTTTCCAGAACATGTTTTCTTAAAAATATCAGTAACAAACCGTAATTCATTACGTATGTATGTAATCGCGTTTAAGAGGAAATCCCTATTAGACCTTGTAACCTTCTGGCTTCTTCTGCACACTCGTCTACAAAGTGACTTGTTTTGTTTTGTTTGAATGAAAATAAACAATATACAAATAAATAAACAAAAATCCCTTTTACGTGTAACCGCAGCTTCATCCGCACCGATAACAAAGAAATCATGACAAAAAGAGACTGAACGCAGAATGCACGAGATTACGAAGCTCCTGAAAAAGCTGACATCATGCTGCATGGAGCAAAGTGACGTTTTCAAGGAATATTACTTACATATAAACTACAGTAAACATTAGGTTTCTGCTCTTCTTTATATGCATGTTTTCCATTGTAACATGTAATGCTTATACACCTAAGTTACTGTGAGCATTTCTACTGATACGAGACACTGACAAAACTGCATTCAACCCCAGTCAAACATGTATTTGCCATAACATAACCAAAGGCTACTGCCGTAACGTGTGCGGTCGTAAAGCTGCTTTATCGCCAAGAACCCGATTAGATGTAGGACTTAGTGTTATTGTACTGCGCATGCCTTTCTCCTGGTCTAATGAAAAAAAAGGTCAAGCAGTAACTTTCATGGAAAAAATAAATAGGAAATCCCCACCTTTGGATAAAATGAGAAGCTACTCATGGTCGTATGTAACAGGGCTGTAATCTACTTCAACAAGAGCTTCATCATTTAACTCTCCAATGGCATTCATCACATTGTCGTTTGTTACAGTAAAGACAGTAATTATTGCCCAGGCCTTGTTAACGGTTGACGGACACTGGATCATATTTTAGCTTGAGAAATTTAGTGTTTAGTATTTAGAGTAGTCACATAATATACTGTTATATATCCGTTTTCCTGCATCAAACATTTCATACGTTGATGAAGGTCAGACATCCAGGTGAACAATATTCAAAGACAAATCACTCTTCTTCCGTGTCACTAAAATGTACTGACAGAACTAGAAAACATTTATCAAAAGTAAAAGACCTTAATCTAATTTACATAACAGTGTCATAGTCTTTGTCATGTTCAACCGTTTTTTTAGTCATTGTCTGATACGTCCTTCCATGAATCACATTGTAAGTATACCCAAGGAAAAAAAACTATACCAAGACGACCTTGTACAGCAAAATATTTCATGTACAGCACGGCGCTTCACAGCGTGGGTTTTATACTAACTGTGAGGAGAAAGATGCGCTAAGTCGGTGTAGAAAATCTCAGGCGATACACTCATCTCTAAATTGCCTCTCTTCCGAATGCATGATCCGCACCACACATTAAAATGTTCATCAATCCATGAAACTTTGGAGAATGTAGGTTGGATCTATTTCACGTACAGTGAACACCGCATTATTCCAGGACGAACATCTACACCCACTGAGACTGCAGGGAATGAGGATCAACAGACGTATAATGGTCTACTGTCTCGGCTGGGCTGTCTCCTATGTGTGTCTGGTGTAATCCTCATGAAAGTCATTCGCAGTCCCTTCGCCCGGGTACCCATGGCTGGTGGACGGACATCATTCATGCAGCACAGACGGTTTCTCGTAAGGAAATCGCTTGTTTCCTTTTCTCGAATGCTGAAGTAGCAAAACCCGTGTAATCCATGTGGAGTCTGGTCGAAATCACAACAAGACTGGCAATGAAAACATACATTGCCATGGCGACGGTGGTTACTGTTAGGGTTATTGTTTGCATGGCACTGCCATCATTTCATGATTTTGAGGAAGACTTGGTACCTGTTAAGTCTAGACAGACACAGTGCACTCCTCCCCTGAGTGTATAATGAACGAGCCCCGGGGGTCACAGAAAGTAGGGCCATCCGGGGCAGAGAGGTCTTCCCAAGGGTTTCCAGGAATGTGGGCATAGATGTGGGTCAGCGAAATGCCTGTGGACATTCCATTCCTGTGGACAAAATGCCTGTACCATTCCTAGAATTCTTGCAAACTCTACACAATACTGTACCATTAAGCTCCTCCCTGAGACGTCGCCATAAAAGTTTAGGTTTTCCTGGGAAAGTTTTCAGAGTTACTCGTTATGTTATATAAGCTCACTTCTTTACGTGACAACTTTCTTCATGATCATCGTTGGGAAAAACATACACATAGAGATACACATAGAGAAGTCGTGGATAACGTCCCCCTGCAGTAGCTGATGGGAGCTGACGATATGTTCTGCCCCCCCCCCACTTTACACATTGCGCATATCAAGAGTCTGTCTTGTTCCCAACCATATCAACACATCTTTCAATGTCATCGGTGAAATAATGGTAACTCTTAGAAAGGTCATGATGTTCTGTATAATGGTCTTACTGCAGGGTTAATTGAGCACATTAGCTTCTTTAATGGGTACAATAGACACTCATTTTGGCCCTGTAGAAACCTCACACGTAAAATAGCTTTCAACAGAAAAAAATCTTCAGTCCAAGCCGCTGTCATTGAGTGTTTGACATCTTTTTGTCATTCTGTACATCTTGTGAAATTCACGTACATCAGGAAGTTTAGACGATGCTATGTTACCCTTCCAGTGCCATGTGTATAATTGCGACTTCAGATAGAATGGGAAAATGACAATCTAGTCTGTATTTTTCAGCAACACACACAAAAAAAATTCTGATGATGACAGCAGGAACTGGAGATGCCTAGTATTCCACCGTCTTTAGAGAATTCGCAATAAAGCCTTTACAATCGAAGAGTTCAATTGTGATGTTGATATATTTCTCGATGTTGCGCCATCCCATTATTCTGTAAGCCCAAGGACGGACAACATTCGGGAAGGCTACGGCCTCTATGTATTCGAAGTGGCATTCCGTACCACATTTTCTTAACAGAATCCCGTAGTTTAGTTTTACACCGTGGAAAATAAACCGTTACCTGCAGAACCGATAGGTTGAACATGTCACCGCACAGTTCGGTATGTATGTTCCCTTCAATTGTTAATTTTCTGCACCGCCGAACTCTGGGGACGACCTCATCATGGCGTCAGTCACTGTCGGAGCCGACTCTCGTGCCCATTTGTCTTCATCCACTTGAGCGGGGACAATCTTCCTCAGTCGTTGCTAGATCTGGATCTGTATCAATATAGCCGGTATAACCGCCCTTTGGCGTAACTAACACAATAGCTTCGCAGGCACGCGGCGCGGCGGCAGCTAGCTATATCACACCGAACGACTTGTTACACTCAATCTTTGTACATTTGATTGCAGGAGTTGTTTAAAGCTTTCTAGTGATGATGCCCCAACTGTGCTTGGTGGCAACGAGTTCCAGTCTACGATAGTTCTGGGGAAATGCGAGTTTTTGAATACCTCAATTCTTGGTTGATAACTCTGATATTTGAAGGCATGACTGTTCTTTTCTAGGCTGGTATCAGATACTTAGTGGTTGGTACATCCACCAGTTTATTAGTCATTTTGTACATCATGCACAGTCTGGACATTCTACGTCTGTCTTCCAGCGACCAGCATGCTGAACAGCAGTGTGATATGCATTGGCCATAAACTTCTATTCAGAAATAATAGATAGCATTAGTATAAGTGTGCTTGCGGAATGCGCTTAAGTATAATCTGAAGGCCAACGGCATCTGAACTTACTGGATTCTTTCTTGTCACAAATGAGGT